>NC_090650.1:419140707-419328207 GCF_040937935.1 Hyperolius riggenbachi
TGTACCCAGATACACACACACACACACACATTGTACCCAGATACACACACACACACATACTGTACACAGATGCCCACACACATACTGTACACAGATACACACACACACATATTGTACCCAGATACACACACACACATACTGTACACAGATACCCACACACATACTGTACACAGATACACACACACATACTGTACCCAGATACACACATACTGTACACAGATACCCACACACATACTGTACACAGATACACACACACACACATACTGTACACAGATACACACACACACACACACACACACACATACTGTACACAGATACCCACACACATACTGTACACCGATACACACACACACATACTGTACACAGATAGATTCACACACACATACTGTATATACACACACACACACACACACACACACACACACACACACACACACACACACACACACACACACACACACTGTACACAGATACACACACACACACTGTACACAGATACACACACACACACACATACTGTACACAGATACACACACACACATACTGTACACAGATACACACATACTGTACACAGATACACACACACACATACTGTACACAGATACACACACACACACACACACACATACTGTACACAGATACACACACACACACACACACACTAATACCATACACACACACACACACACATACTGTACACAGATACACACACACACACACTGTACACAGATATACACACACATACTGTACACAGATGCGCACACACACACATACTGTACACACACATACTGTACACAGATACACACACACACACACACACACACACACTGTACACAGATACACACACATACTGTACACACACACACACACACACACACACATTGTACACAGATACACACACACATACTGTACACACACACACACACACACACACACACACACATTGTACACAGATACACGTACCGTACACAGACACACACATACACATATTGTACACAGATACACACACATACTGTACACAGACACACACACATACTGCATACTGTACACAGATATACACACACACGCACAGATACTGTACACAGATACACACACATATACTGTACACAGACACACACACATACTGCATACTGTACACAGATACACACACACACACATACTGTACACAAAACAAAAGTTTGCTTTCTTAAAAAGAAAGAAAGAATTTGCGATAATTCAGGTTGGAGTGAGCTTGAGACACAGACACTACACACATGGGGCCTGATTCACAAAGCGATGTTAACTCAGTTATCAAGCCTAAAAGACTTTAGGCATGATAACCTTTGCACCACACTGGTGAAAAGCCAGTTTAGGCGTGATAAGTTTAGATAAGTGTAGATAGCGTGCAAAGCAGCGCCATTAAACTCTATGCGAAGTGCACCAGACTTTGCTAGCGCAAAACTTTTGATCAGCTGTGCACTGCGGTGCTAACGCAGTTGGGGCCTGATTCACAAAGCGGTGCTAACAGTTAGCACGCTGGTGAAAAGCCCTTTATCATGCCTAAACTCAGTTTAGGCATGATAAGTTTAGGTGTGATAAGTTTAGGTGTGATAAGTTTAGGCATGATAAGTTTAGGTGTGATAACTTTAGGCATGATAAGTTTAAGCGGCAACTGCGTTAGCACCGCAGTGCACAGCTGATCAAAAGCTTTACGGTAGCAAAGACTGATGCACTTTGTATAAAGTTTAATGGCGCTGCTTTGCGTGCGGGACTTTGCAAGCGATCTAAACTTATCTAAACTTAGCATGCCTAAACTTATCACACCTAAACTTATCATGCCTAAACTTATCACGCCTAAACTGGCTTTTCACCAGCATGGTGCAATGGTTATCATGCCTAAAGTCTTTTAGGCGTGCTAACTGGGTTAGCACCGCTTTGTGAATCGAGCCCATCATGCCTAAACTTATCACACCTAAACTTGTCATGCCTAAACTTATGGGGCTCGATTCACAAAGCGGTGCTAACCCAGTTAGCATGCCTAAAAGACTTTAGGCATGATAACCATTGCACCATGCTGGTGAAAAGCCAGTTTAGGTGTGATAAGTTTAGGCATGATAAGTTTAGGTGTGATAAGTTTAGGCATGCTAAGTTTAGATAAGTTTAGATCGCTTGCAAAGTCCCGCACGCAAAGCAGCGCCATTAAACTTTATACGAAGTGCACCAGACTTTGCTAGCGTAAAACTTTTGATCAGCTGTGCACTGCGGTGCTAACCCAGTTGGCGCTTAAACTTATCATGCCTAAACTTATCACACCTAAACTTATCATGCCTAAACTTATCACACCTAAACTTATCACACCTAAACTTATCATGCCTAAACTGAGTTTAGGCATGATAAAGGGCTTTTCACCAGCGTGCTAACTGTTAGCACCGCTTTGTGAATCAAGCCCATCATGTTTAGTACTGAGTTTAGGCGTGATAAAGGGCTTATCACCAGTGTGCTAACACTTTGCACCGCTTTGTGAATCAAGCCCCTACTGTACACAGATACACACACATGTATACTGTACACAGATACACACACGCATACTGTACACAGATACACACACACACACATGGGGCCTGATTCACAAAGCGGTGCTAACAGTTAGCACCCTGGTGAAAAGCCCTTTATCATGCCTAAACTCAGTTTAGGCATGATAAGTTTAGGTGTGATAAGTTTAGGTGTGATAAGTTTAGGCATGATAAGTTTAGGTGTGATAAGTTTAGGTGTGATAAGTTTAAGCGCCAACTGCGTTAGCACCGCAGTGCACAGCTGATCAAAAGTTTTACGCTAGCAAAGACTGGTGCACTTCGTATAAAGTTTAATGGCGCTGCTTTGCGTGCGGGACTTTGCAAGCGATCTAAACTTATCTAAACTTAGCATGCCTAAACTTATCACACCTAAACTTATCATGCCTAAACTTATCACACCTAAACTGGCTTTTCACCAGAGTGGTGCAATGGTTATCATGCCTAAAGTCTCTAACTGGGTTAGCACCGCTTTGTGAATCGAGCCCATACTGTACACTGATACACACACACATACTGCATACTGTACACACACACACATACTGTACACATAGCTGCACGCACTGTACTCCCCTGTCCATGTGCCGCTGTCTGCAGTTCTCTCCGGGAGGTCGGCACACTCAGTGACTAATAAGGGAAATTCCAGCTCACTTCGGATATTACTGTTGATACGCTCGGAATATTTTGCTATCTGAGTGGATGTGTGTCAGTTGTGAGGAATGCAGATCCCATTGTGGCTGCCCTGAGATTCTGGGACTTGTTATGAAGGAATGACAAACTGTTTGCTTTTCTTCCGGTCTGCGCAAGTGGATTATCTGTGTGTGGATGTGACAGCTGACCTGAACTGGCATGAGTAACTGCAGAGTAATGGTCCCGCTCTGTGCACTCATCAGTGCTAACACAATGCGCAAAGGCCAGTCCCGCCATTATCTGTGTGTGGGTGTGACAGCCGACCTGAACTCACAGGAATAACTGCAGAGTAATGGTCCCACTCTGTGCACTCATCAGTGCTAACACAATGCGCAAATGCCAGTCCCGCCATTATCTGTGTGTGCATGTGATAGCCGACCTGAACTCACAGGAATAACTGCAGAGTAATGGTCCCCCGCTGTGCGCTCAACAGTGCTAACACAATGCGCAAATACCAGTCCTGCCATTATCTGTGTGCGGGTGTGACAGCCTACCTGAACTCACAGGAATAACTGCAGAGTAATGGTCCCCCGCTGTGCGCTCAACAGTGCTAACACAATGCGCAAATACCAGTCCTGCCATTATCTGTGTGTGGGTGTGACAGCCTACCTGAACTTGCATGAGTAACTGCAGAGTAATGGTCCACCGCTGTGCACTCACCAGTGCTAACACAATGCGCAAGTTCCAGTCCTGACATTATCTGTGTGTGGATGTGACAGCTGACCTGAACTGGCATGAGCAACTGCAGAGTAATGGTCCCCCGCTGGGTGCTCAACAGTGCTAACACAGTGCGCAAATGCCAGTCCCGCCATTATCTGTGTGTGGGTGTGACAGCCGACCTGAACTCACAGGAATAACTGCACAGTAATGGTCCCGCTCTGTGCGTTCTCCAGCGCTAACACAATGCGCAAATGCCAGTCCTGACATCTTTGCGCAAAGGCCAGTCCCACCATTATCTGTGTGTGGGTGTGACAGCCGACCCGAGCTCACATGAGTAACTGCAGAGTAATGGTCCCGCTCTGTGTGCTCACCAGCGCTAACACAATGCGCAAAGGCCAGTCCCACCATTATCTGTGTGTGGGTGTGACAGCCGACCCGAGCTCACATGAGTAACTGCAGAGTAATGGTCCCGCTCTGTGTGCTCACCAGCGCTAACACAATGCGCAAAGGCCAGTCCCACCATTATCTGTGTGTGGATGTGACAGCCGACCTGAACTCGCATGTAATGGTCTCGCTCTGTGCGCTCACCAGTGGTAACATAAAGTGCAAATGCCAGTCCCGCTATTATCTGTGTGTAAATGTGATAGCTGACCTGAACTCTGTGCGCTCACCAGTGCCAACACAGTGCGCAAATGGCAGTCCCGCTATTATCTGTGTGTGGATGTGACAGCCGACCAGAACTCACATGAATAGTAGGGGAAAGCCTCTGGACTCTATCGAGGCTTCCCGCATCCTCCTGTGTGCCACGGCGGTCTTGCTGCAGCCCCCGGAACGCACAGGCGACAATTGTCAGGCTGTGCAATATTTACCTTTCCTGGCTCCAGCGGGGGCGCTGCTGCGGCTCTTCCCACGGAAATAGGCGGAAATAGCCGATCTCCATCGGGTCCGCTCTACTGCGCAGGTGCAGGAGACTTGCGCCTGCGCAGTAGAGCGGCCCGACGGAGATCAGCTATTTTCTCCTATCTCCGTGCAGAGAGCGATACTGCACTGGAGCTGGGAAGGTAAATATTTACATCGCCGCTGCTCCGGGATGATTTTCGCCGCCGCCGTGGAACCAAGGAGGACGGGGGAAGCCTCAATAGGATCCGGAGGCTTCCCCCACCCGAGGTGAGTACCCCCCAGGGGAGGTTTTTTCATTACAGATTTTCTTTAAGGTGTGTGATACAGACTCTACTGATGCCAGAGAGATCATCAGCACTGCCAGGCAACTGGTATTGTTTAGAAAGAAATATATATGGCAGCCTCCATATCCCTCTCACTTCAGTTGTACTTTAACCTCTTAACCTCCTGAGCGGTCTGGACGAGCTCAGCTCGTCCATCACCGCCGGAGGCTGCCGCTCAGGCCCTGCTGGGCCGATTTTTATCAAATAAAGTGCAGCACACGCAGCCGGCACTTTGCCAGCCGCGTGTGCTGCCTGATCGCCGCCGCTCTGCGGCGATTCGCCGCGAGCAGCGGCGAAAGAGGGCCCCCCTAGCCGCCTGAGCCCTGCGCAGCCGGAACAAAAAGTTCCGGCCAGCGCTAAGGGCTGGATCGGAGGCGGCTGACGTCAGGACGTCGGCTGACGTCGATGACGTCACTCCGCTCGTCGCTATGGCGACGATATAAGCAAAACAAGGAAGGCCGCTCATTGCGGCCTTCCTTGTTTATTCTGGGCGCCGCAGGCGATCGGAAGATCGCCTCCGGAGCGCCCTCTAGTGGGCTTTCATGCAGCCCACTTTCAGTTGGCTGCATGAAATAGTTTTTTTTTATTTAAAAAAAACCCTCCCGCAGCCACCCTGGCGATTTAATCAGAACGCCAGGGTGGTTAAGGACCACAGGCTTAAACCCCCCTAAAGACCAGGCCATTTTTACAAAATGGGCCACTGCAACTTTTAAGGGCTCGCTGCAGGGCCGCACAACTCAGCACACAAGTGATTCCTTCCTCTCCCCCCCCCCCCTTTTTCTCCCCACCAACAGAGCTTTCTGTTGGTTGGGTCTGATTTACTTTTTTAGTAAATATTTACTTCTTTTATCTTCTATTAAATTTGCTTATTTAAAAAAAAATATATATTATGGTCCCTCCCTCCCCCCCGCCAGCCAATCAGCGCGATTGGCTGTCATAGGCTTCAGCCTATGACAGCGGATCGCTTCTCTGTCGCCCAGGGGGACAGCCGTGTCACACGGCTCTCCCCAGTACAGCGCTGCCATAGATCACAGCACTGTACAGTGTTATTAGACGGCACCGTCAAACAGTCTCCAATCGCCGCTGGCAGGCTGATCATCCAAGCGGAGATGCGCGCGCGATCTCCTGCAACACACACCCCCAGGACCTTACACTGAATGGCGTTAGGCGGTCCTGGGGCTGCCGCCACGCCCATTGGCGTGGAGCAGTCCTAAAGTGGTTAAAGTGAAGCTTAAAGGGTACATGAAACCAAAAATATGAATGTATCATTACTTACCTAGGGCTTGTTTCAGCTCCTAGAAGTCTCTGTTTCCCTCACCGCAGCTCCGCTTTCACCTGGGCTTCTGCTGTCCCCTCTTTAGTGGGCGTCGACCATGCCGGGTCAGCGTCTTCTGCACGGGTGCGAGCATGCGCTCCTTGCGATCGTGCTCCAGCGGCCAGGAGTGTTCTGCGTAGTGCAGAAGGCTCCCAGGCAATGGAGCGCATGCGCAGGAGCTGCCAGCCGCTACGAAGGGGACCTAGTGAGAGCGGAACTGCGATGATGAGGGACACAGAGATTTCTAGAGGCTGGACGAAGGCCCAGGAAAGTAAAGATTCATTCATTTTTTTGGCCTCATGTAAAAAAGACAAATAAATATGCGGTGTTGCTTTTCTTTGTTCTCTGCCTGAAAGAGTTATGCAAGTGACAGTCTTTCTTTAGTTGGGACACGGTCTGTCGAACTACAGTGTCCCTCACTGATGAGGAATTATGCCATAAAACTCTGTCCTGGAAGGGAACTGGGCTTCTGAGAGCGAGGCATAGAGATAAAAATAGGTCAGTATTTCATATATTTAAAGGACAACTGTAGGGAGGCTGCCATGTTTTTTTTTCCCTTTTGTGCAATACCAGTTACCTGGCTGTCCTGCTGATCCTCTGCCTCTAATACTTTTAGCCATAGACCCTGAATGAGCATGCAGCAGATCAGGGGCTTGATTCACAAAGCGGTGCTAACTGTTAGCACGCCTGTGAAAACCCCCTTAACACGTCTAAATGAGCTTTTCGCGTGCAAAACTTTATGCGCGCAAAACTTGCACAGGGCGCGTGCACTGCACAGGGCGCTCCGCGCGAAGTGCCCATTAAAGCCTATGGGACTTAGCGCGCATAGGACTTTGCGCGCGCTAGCAGGGATCTGATTGAGAAATCCGGTGCTAACCTACTTAGCACCCTGGTTAGCACGTCTAAAGACTTTAGACGTGCTAATTAGGTTAGCACTGCTTTGTGAATCAAGCCCCAGGTGTTTTCGACATTAATGTCGGAACTGACAAGATCAGCTGCATGCTTGTTTCTGGGGTTATTCAGACACTACTGCTTCCAAATAGATCAGCAGGGCTTCCAGGCAACTGGTATTGCTTAAGGGGGAACAAATATGGCTGCCTCTATATACCTCTCGCTACAGTTGACCTTTAAGCACTCTGAGACACAGGACTGACTGTGTCATTGAGCTGAGACAAAACAATAATCTTTTTTCTTAAGTAATAAAGCCTAAAAGTGTGGGATATCGAGCCATTTTTCGGAGCAGGAGGATAGATGAGCTAGTTTTCGAGCTCATCAGTTTATTTTCACTGAAGTTTCACTTTAGGCAGCAGCAGCCTACTCAGCTTCATTTTTCAGCTGCCGACTAATTATTTAAATTCAGATTAGCCCCTGCAAGTTCCTGGGCCAGCCACGGTAACATTTGCATATCGATCTGTAGACTTGACTGTATGGAGTAGAGGCAAGTTTACACTTTGCATTTATCTGGGTCAGAGTACATCCAGAGAATGTAGAGTAGTTTCAGCTGGACAACCTTTTCTGCTGTAGAAGCTGTTTTGTCGCTGCTTTGGGGAACTTCTTAAGTTATAATAAGGGTAAGGAGATACCTAAGCAGCAGGTGATCAATGGTTGCATAATGTTGTACAGCGTGGAGTGGTACAAGGCTTACAATTCAATCTATTCTTCATCAGAATTCTGCTCTGCTTTAAGGGGCCCATACACTGAGCCGATTAGCGGCCAATCGATTGATCGAAAGCGATCGATTTACGGTCGATTTCAATCGATTGGACATGCTGGAAAATCTAGGTCGATCTATTAAGATTGCTTATCATTTTGCATTGGACCTAATGGAAATCTGATGGCAAAAAAATGCCATCAGATCGATTTTCAATAGATTTCATACTGAAATCTATTGGAAATCTGTTCCTAGTAAAAAAATGTTCCTAAACACATCAGATAGATCAGAAATCTACCTGATGATCTACCGGTATCGGCTGCTAATCTAACGAGTGTATGGCCAACTTTAGTTGAGAAGAGGCAGTGGATCTTTCCCTAATTGCTCACCTGAAAAAATATCAAACGATGATTAACAAAAAGAAGTCCTTATTCCTGTCTCACGAAATTGCAAATGCAGCCAACAGACCTGCCCAACTCTTCCGCACGGTTGACAGTCTCTGCAATCCATCTTGCAGGAAATCCAGCATCAGACCTTCACAGGAACTGTGCGAGAAATTTGCCCACTTCTTCTCAGACAAAGTCTCCTCCATACGATCTGCCATTCAATTCACAGCCCCAGAAACCCATGCAGAGCCATATAACAGGTGCAAAAATAGCCTACCACCATGGTCTGATTTTAAGGTAATCACTGAACAAGACATCTTGGATATCCTCTCAAACCTTCGCCAGACTACCTGCGATCTGGACCCTGGCCCCACTAAGTTCATGTTGAAATGCTCTGAACTATTTACACCGGCATTCCACAAAATAGTCAACGGCTCCTTACAAGAAGGGTGGTTTCCCTCTACTCTGAAAGAAGCAATCGTCAGGCCTCTACTCAAGAAACCATCCTTAGACCCAGATGCTCTAAACAGCTACAGACCTGTCTCAAACCTCCTCTTTCTGGGAAAAGTTATTGAAAAGGCTGTCTACCTCCAACTTGAAGCCAGGCTCTCCAGAAACAACATCCTTGACCCTCTTCAATCTGGCTTCAGGAAATATCACAGCTGTGAAACAGCCCTCACCCAGATTTGCAATGATCTGCTCATTGCAATGTTCCATCCTGATTTTGCTCGACCTCTCAGCGGCTTTTGACACAGTCGATCATGAAATCTTGCTCAACAGGCTACAAGAGTACTGTGGCATAGATGGCATTGTTCTCCGGTGGTTCAACTCCTTCCTGGCTGACAGAACACAAAGGGTAGCCTTAGGGCCCTTCCTCTCCAACCCTGTACCACTAAAATACGGTGTACCTCAGGGCGCAATATTATCCCCTTTACTGTTCACCATATACATGCTGCCACTTGGAGAAATCATACAAAAACATGGCCTGACATATCATTGCTATGCTGATGACACCCAGATATATTTGTAATTCAAACCTGACGTCACAGACCCTACTCCACAAATAAACGCATGCTTAGCTGAGCTTCAGGAGTGGATGAATAATAATTGGCGAAAACTTAATGCTGACAAAACTGAGGTTCTTGTTATTGAGGGCCAGGGCTCAACAGCAAAGCAGCCCAAGTCTCAACCAACACAGCTAAGGATAGGGAGCTCAGACCTGAACAACTCAGACTGTGTGCGCAGCCTGGGAGTACTGATTGATGGGAAATTAAGCTTCAGGAATCAAATCTCAGCTGTTGTGAAACATTCCTTCTTTCACCTAAGGAATATTGCAAGGATTAAACACCTAATTCCTTCAGAGGATCTTCCAACCCTAGTTCATGCCTTCGTCACATCAAGGTTAGACTACTGCAACGTCCTCTACACAGGCCTGCATAAGACTTACGCCGCCTGCAATTAGTACAGAATGCCGCCGCAAGGCTCTTAACGAGCCAACCCCGCCATTGCCACATAACACCAACCCTGAGCTCACTCCACTGGCTACCGATAAAATGGAGAATTCTGTTTAAGATTGGCTTACTGACATTCAAATCCTTGCACAATCTGGGCCCTGGATACCTGAAGGACTTGTTGCAACTACATCACACCCCCCACAATCTTAGATCAAAAGGACGTAACACCTTGGTCACCCCCAGAGTCCACCTCAAAACCTTTGGAGACAGAGCCTTTTGTCATGCTGCCCCTACACTTTGGAACTCCCTGCCAAACCCAATCAGGACAGCTCCATCCCTGGAAGCATTTAAGTCTAAACTGAAAACCCACCTCTTCAGTCTGGCATTCATGAACATCTGACTATCTCCTCTGTAACACAACCCAGCCTGCAACCCTGTATTAATCTGAGACACAGCTATGCGCTTTGAGTCCTATAGGAGAAAAGCGCTTTACAAATGTTATTGTATTATTGTATTGTATCTTCCGGCAAGTGGGGTAAATTTAAACACAATGGGCTTGATTCACTTTAAAAGAACACTATCAAACTAAGTGTTCAAAAATAACAATGTACAAATAATGTTTAAGTAGCCGTGTAAACATTTTCCTAGTTTTCATGCTAAATATCAGAGGCAAAAGCTGTAATTCAGTGTGTGTAGGATTTAGCTCTATTGGGACAAACCAATTGCAGAAGGGGTGTCTGCTTCAATGCACAGCCATTGTTGCATAGCAGACTACAGTATTTTTCTCTGAAAGCAAAAACAGTATGAATAGCTGTGGCGTCACAGACAATTACAAATGTTTATAACAAGTTACATTTCCTCTGCTCTCTTCACACACTTCAGTCAGAGACACAGGACACAACAGCTGGAGCTGCTGAGAGCTTACTCTCACATATAGTTACACACAGGGTTAACAGATGAAGTGTGAGGGGAACTCCCCCTCCCCTCATGCTTCATTATGCCTTCAGTTTTGGTGTCAGTAAAGTGTGAAAGTATTTTGATAACAGTAAACAAAGAGGTTGCCAGTGAAATGTATACACCAGTACTTAGCAGCACTTCCCAAACATTTCCTATCTCAATTGCAAAAAATATGTTAATTGATAGTGTTCCTTTAATGAGAGCAGAGAGTGTTATAATGCCCCCTGTGGCTGCGCAGTGAAATCACGCTGTGCTCAGATAGTGTAATGGGAACTTTGTTACACTTAACGAGCACTCCACTGAATCCGCCTGGAGCCCGGCGGGTCCAGTAGTTCCAAAGTGTGAGATTCCTGCACTTCGATTGGCCCTGTAGGGCTGTCCCCTGGTGAGGTCGGCATCTTTTGCGTCTGTGCACAGGCGCTTGCGATCACTGTCACATGGCCACGGGAGGTAGATCGGCGCGCTTGCACAGTTGCAGAAGATGCTGACCTGGCGAGGTCGTCATGTGCAAACGGAGGAGACCCTGGGACCCCGGAGCTACAGCAAGGGACAGATCGGCTGCCTGGGGCTGGAGGAAACCCCAGGTAAGTAGATCTTGTTTTTTTACTTTCTTTGGATGCTTCCTTGAAATCGATCGGGAGTTTGCCTGTGGCGGCCAGCAGATCTCTCTCTGATCAGATTTGATCTTGGTCGATTGGCCATCAGTATCGCCAGATGTATGGCCACCTTTACCGAAAGTTTAGTTTTAGGATTGTAATCCCAGTTTCAGCCCCACAGCCAGTAATTGATACTTATTGCCGCTCTGGCAGGGGGGCTCAGCCTGTAGGAAATTAAACTGATTCAGCCACCCCCCCCCTTTACCCCACAAGCTTTCATCTTCCCCGGCCAAAGCATCGTCATCATCCCTGGAATCCACATCCGGACGGAATAGCTTCCGTCTTTCCAATTTTCCTCCTCCGCCAAAAAAGCAGCAGCCGATTGACTTTGCTAAGGTCAGGCCCGCCGCGGCGTAGGGGGCGAGCAGAAAGTCTGGAAGAGAGGCAGGGGATGAACTCATGCCAACGTATGCAAATGGAAAACAGACGCTCTACGGAAGAGAGAGAGAGAGAAGCAAAGCATTGTGAACTTCCTCATTGACATGACTGGAGGAAAGGAATGTGCCCTTGAAGGGGGGGCGGTAGGATTTGCAGGAAATCAGCTGTGGTTTCCAAAATCTCTGCTTGCGTTCTGGGCCCGGGCCTCCTAACTACAGCAGTCCTTTTAAAAATTGCCTCTTGGCAGCTTCCCCTTCCCGACTTGCGGCCAAGTTGAAAATCGTCAAGCCTGGTGGGGCCAGCCTGGTGATTTCATTAGCTCTTATTACTCAGCAGATGGTCAGCGCGTTCGCTGATGTCTTTCGTCCCTCTCTTTTCCCGTCTTCCCTCATCTTTTAGTCAGGCATGTGTTCCGACAGCTGATCTGCCCCTGGAGACCGGAGAAAATAACACAAAAGACGAACGAGTCTGAATAGCAGTTTTTGGCTCGTTGTCCTTTATTTTTTTTCTTTCCCCGAAAGTTTGATTACCGTAAGGGCTGCTTTGTAATAAGTAGCTTGCTTACCGCGCAGAGCATATGATAGGGTTGTGAGCGGGACTGGGTAATTTGGGTTTCTTCTGATGAAAGCATGTGTCATTATGCCCAAACTCCTCCACACTTAACCGTCCTCTTTAATCTCATATATCAAAGCCCCGTGCTCGGCTTTTTGTGTGCGCGGGTTTTTTTTCGGATCACACTCGCTTACGGCGGAGGGGCCGGGGAGCGGCTGGCCCCATTCATCTAGTTTATATCATTTGTGTCGGGGCTGTGAAACGCGTACAATCGCATCTCGCGTTTCATGCGCCAGGTAACCTGACATCCATCACCTGTTCTCGGCCATTGTCTCCTTTTTTTTCGTGTTTACATTAAAAAGAAAAAAATAAACAAAACATGATTTATACCTTCTAGGGTTCCTTTGTGTCTGGTGTGTAAAAGGAGAAAATCATTTTTAACAAAAAATACATCATCAAATCTCCCCCAACCTATTGATGGTAATTGCTTAGTTTTTACCAGCATGAAAGACTAACGACATCCCTGTACTGCCCACTCCAGGCCCCACTCACACTGTACATCCCGGTACTGCCCACTCCAGGCCCCCCTCACACTATACATCCCAGTACTGCCCACTCCAGGCCCCACTCACACTATACATCCCAGTACTGCCCACTCCAGGCCCCACTCACTCTGTACATCCCTGTACTGCCCACTCCAGGCCCTATTCACACTATACATCCCTGTACTGCCCACTCTAGGCCCCACTCACACTATACATCGCTGTACTGCCCACTCCAGGCCCCACTCACACTATACATCGCTGTACTGCCCACTCCAGGCCCCACTCACACTATACATCGCTGTACTGCCCACTCCAGGCCCCACTCACACTATACATCCCGGTACTGCCCACTCCAGGCCCCACTCACACTATACATCGCTGTACTGCCCACTCCAGGCCCCACTCACACTGTACATCGCTGTACTGCCCACTCCAGGCCCCACTCACACTATACATCCCGGTACTGCCCACTCCACGCCCCACTCACACTGTACATCCTTGTACTGCCCACTCCAGGCCCCACTCACACTATACATCCCGGTACTGCCCACTCCAGGCCCCCCTCACACTATACATCCCAGTACTGCCCACTCCAGGCCCCACTCACACTATACATCCCAGTACTGCCCACTCCAGGCCCCACTCACTCTGTACATCCCTGTACTGCCCACTCCAGGCCCCATTCACACTATACATCCCTGTACTGCCCACTCTAGGCCCCACTCACACTATACATCGCTGTACTGCCCACTCCAGGCCCCACTCACACTATACATCGCTGTACTGCCCACTCCAGGCCCCACTTACACTGTACATCCCTGTACTGCCCACTCTAGGCCCCACTCACACTATACATCGCTGTACTGCCCACTCCAGGCCCCACTCACACTATACATCGCTGTACTGCCCACTCCAGGCCCCACTCACACTGTACATCCTTGTACTGCCGACTCCAGGCCCCACTCACACTATACATCCCGGTACTGCCCACTCCAGGCCCCGCTCACACTATACATCCCGGTACTGCCCTTTCCAGGCCCCACTCACACTATACATCGCTATACTGCCCACTCCAGGCCCCACTCACACTATACATCGCTGTCCTGCCCACTCCATGCCCCACTCACACTATACATCCCGGTACTGCCCACTCCATGCCCCACTCACACTGTACATCCCGGTACTGCCCACTCCAGGCCCCACTCACACTATACATCCCAGTACTGCCCACTCCAGGCCCCACTCACACTATACATCCCAGTACTGCCCACTCCAGGCCCCACTCACTCTGTACATCCCTGCACTGCCCACTCCAGGCCCCAGTCACACTGTACATCCCTGTACTGCCCACTCCAGGCCCCACTCACACTGTACATCCCTGTACTGCCCACTCCAGGCCCCACTCACTCTGTACATCCCTGTACTGCCCACTCCAGGCCCCACTCACTCTGTACATCCCTGTACTGCCCACTCCAGGCCCCAGTCACACTGTACATCCCTGTACTGCCCACTCCAGGCCCCACTCACTCTGTACATCCCTGTACTGCCCACTCCAGGCCCCAGTCACACTGTACATCCTTGTACTGCCCACTCCAGGCCCCACTCAAACCATACATCCCTGTACTGCCCACTCCAGGCCCCAGTCACACTGTACATCCCGGTACTGCCCACTCCAGGCCCCAGTCACACTATACATCCCAGTACTGCCCACTCCAGGCCCCACTCAAACCATACATCTCTGTACTGCCCACTCCAGGCCCCAGTCACACTGTACATCCTTGTACTGCCCACTCCAGGCCCCACTCACTCTGTACATCCTTGTACTGCCCACTCTAGGCCCCACTCAAACCATACATTCCGGTACTGCCCACTCCAGGCCCCACTCACACTATACATCGCTGTACTGCCCACTCCAGGCCCCACTCACACTATACATCGCTGTACTGCCCACTCCAGGCCCCACTCACACTATACATCGCTGTACTGCCCACTCCAGGCCCCACTCACACTATACATCCCTGTACTGCCCACTCCAGGCCCCACTCACACTATACATCGCTGTACTGCCCACTCCAGACCCCACTCACACTATACAACAACAACAAATATTTGTAAAGCGCTTTTCTCCCGTAGGACTCAAAGCGCGTAAGCATGGCTCAGACCAATAATTGGTTGATTGGTAAGCCGGGGTACAGAGTAAGAATTCTATAAGTCCAGAAATGCCAGGATAAACAGGTGGATTTTCAGTCTGGATTTGAATAACTCCAGGGATGAGGCTGTCTTTAGTGGGTATTGTAGGGAGTTTCAAAGAGTAGGGGCAGCATGACAGAAAGCTCTGTCTCCAAAGGTTTTGAGGTGCACCCTGGAAGTGACCAAGTTTATAGAACCTGCTGATCTGAGGTTGTGAGAGGTCTGGTGCAGCTTCAGCAAGTCCTTCATGTATCCAGGGCCCACATTGTGCAGTGATTTGAATGTCAGCAGTCCAATCTTGAAGAGTATTCTCCATTCTACTGGTAGCCAGTGCAGTGAGCAAAGGATTGGTGTAATGTGACAGTGGCGAGGCTGTTTTTTAGCAAACTGGCAGCAGCATTCTGCACTAAATGCAGACGGAACAGGTCCTTTTTGGGGAGGCCAGCATAAAGGGCATTGCAGTAGTCCAGCCGTGATGTGATGAAGGCGTGAACTAAAGTTGGAAGATCCTCTGAGGGAATCAGATGTTTAATTTTTGCAATGTTCTTCAGATGAAAGTAGGAAGATTTGACTACGGCCGAAATTTGGTTTCTGAAACTCAATTCCCCATCGATTAGTACGCCAAGGCTGCGCACAAGGTTGGAGCTGTTTATGTCTGAATTCCCAATCCTGATTGGTGTTGATTTACAATAGAGCTGTTTTGATGGCGAGCACTGGCTTTGGGCAACAAGGACCTCAGTTTTGTCAGCATTCAGTTTCAACCAGTTATCATTCATCCATGCCCGTAGCTCAGCTAAGCAAGAATTTATTTTTGGAGTAGGGTCTGTTCCACCAGGTTTGAAGGACAGGTATAGCTGTGTGTCATCGGCATAGCAGTGGTACGTCAGGCTATGTTGTTACCAAGTGGTAACATGTACATTGCAAACAGCAGAGGGGATAGGATTGATCCTTGTGGCATCCCCTTTCTTCCCACTCCACGACCCACTTACATTATACATCCCTGTACTGCCCAGTCCAGGCCCCACTCACTATACATCCTCATACTGCTCTTCCAAGGCTCCACTCACAGCATACATCCCTGTACTGCCCACTCCAGGCCCCACTCATGCTATACATCCCCGTACAACTTACCCTAGTCCTTACTCACGCTATACATGTCTGTACTACCTTCTCCAGGCTCCACCCACACTACATATGAATGGATAGGGTATAGTCTTGGCCCGGTGATATCAGTGGTCTCTACTGAAAGGATAGGCTCAGTAAAGTTTTTTTTATGGTCAAAAGAAGAAAGCAGTTTGGCACTTGCAGTGATAAAAAGCAGCTTTATTGTATCCAGCTCTAGCAATATACAGACTTCGTACTTGCAATAAAAATTCCTACCCGATCCAGAGGCTGTGGGGTGAGATGGGAGCGATGGACCGCCTGACGAACGTTTCACTCCCCTGAGCGTCTTCTGCGGCACTGCGCTCCAGTAAAGTTTTTGTTGTCACTGGTCTCTATTGAATGGATAGGATGCATCCTCAGTGATGTCACTTGTTTTTAGTGAATGGATAGGCTGCATTCTCAGTGATGTCACTGGTCTCTAGTGAATGAATAGGCTGCATTCTCAGTGATGTCACTTGTTTTTAGTGAATGGATAGGCTGCATTCTCAGTGATGTCACTGGCCTCTAGTGAATGGATAGGCTGCATTCTCAGTGATGTCACTTGTTTTTAGTGAATGGATAGGCTGCATTCTCAGTGATGTCACTGGCCTCTAGTGAATGGATAGGCTGCATTCTCAGTGATGTCACTGGTCTCTAGTGAATGGATAGGCTGCATTCTCAGTGATGTCACTGGTCTCTAGCGAATGGACAGGCTGCATTCTCAGTGATGTCACTGGTCTCTAGTAAATGGACAGGCTGCATTCTCAGTGATGTCACTGGTCTCTAGTGAATGGATAGGCTGCATTCTCAGTGATGTCACTGGTCTCTAGTGAATGGATAGGCTGCATTCTCAGTGATGTCACTGGTCTCTAGCGAATGGACAGGCTGCATTCTCAGTGATGTCACTGGTCTCTAGTAAATGGACAGGCTGCATTCTCAGTGATGTCACTGCTCTCTAGTGAATGGATAGGGTGCATTCTCAGTGATGTCACTTGTTTTTAGTGAATGGATAGGCTGCACTCTCAGTGATGTCACTGGCCTCTAGTGATTGGATAGCCTGCATTCTCAGAGTGATGTCACTGGTCTCTAGTGATTGGATGGCTGCATTCTTAGTGATGTCACTAGCCTCTAGTGATTGGATAGGCTGCATTCTCAAGAGTGATGTCACTGGTCTCTAGTGATTGGATAGGCTGCATTCTTAGTGATTTCACTGGCCTCCAGTGATTGGATGGCTGCATTCTTATTGATGTCACTGAATGGATAGATGGCATTACTAAATGACTCAGCATTCACATGGAAGCTGCATATTTCAATCATTTCCTCAGTGAATTAGTTATCCTGTCCCAGATTTCTCTCTGACCTCAGGAGAAGTTCACTCATTAAGTAACCCTTTTACTGCACGTTACATAATAGGAACAGACTGAGTGCAATAAAACAGAGGAAGCAGTATCAGGCAGGAGAGGATGGCAGCAGTTACGGTGATTATGTGTGGAGCTTTGATAGACAATGCTGCTCTGTTTTGGACCCGCCTACTTGGAACTGTCTCAGATTTCTGAGACATAATTTCATAATTCTTAGATAACACAGCGGCCTTTATATACCGAGTCGGTAAACAATAGAGGACAATACTGCAGCCCTGCACTGGAGAAATGGAACACCGTCCACTATCATTCCAACTTGCATGCAAAAATCATACAAGCCGTTTGCCACTTGCAATTATGCCAATCGGAGTATTATTATTATCTATTTGATGTATATAGCGCTGAAACATTACGTAGCGCTGAAAGCGAAGCGGAAATAAACTTATGAGATAGTGAATTAGGCCTGAACGATTTTAGGAAAAAATTGAATTGAACGATTTCTGTCTGAAATTGCGATTTCGATTTGATTCACGATTCTCTTCAAATAAAGCTTTGTTCCCCCTCTGTGCCTGTTTTTTGCCCCTCTGTCTCTCTTTGTGCTCCTTTGCCTCTTTATGCCTCTTCTAGGTCTCTCTCTGTGCCCCCTTTGTGTCTCTGTGCCCACTCTGTGTGTCTCTGTGCCTCCTCTGTCCCCCAAGCTGCATGAGTTCTGGACATAGCTTCCAGCACGAGTCCAGCAATGCCGGTCTATCCACTTCGCCTCCTGCAGGCTCTAATGCACGGAATACTTCCTGTATATCATGTGACATACAGGAACCCGGAGTTTTGCCAAGCACAAGAGCCGGCAGACGGTGATAGAGGACTGACAGCGTTGGACTCCTGCGGAAGGTATGTCCAACGCTGTGGGACGCAAGTGCCGGGGCTTCAAACTTCCCCCATGTGGAAATGATGTGATCGCGATAATCGATGCTTTGACGATTCCGAAATTGCCATCTTGGCGATCGCGATTTCGCTTTAGATTCGATTTATCTTTCAGGCCTATAATGAATTGTATGTGTTAGCTAAGAAATAGAACATTAGCAGCAAATGAAAAAGTCTTATATTGTTTTTCAGTACAGGTAGAGTTAAAAAAAAAAAATCAAAACTTCAGTTATCTTTGCAAAAGAGCTTTTCTGAGCTCGTCCACCCAACTTGGGTCGAATACAGTCCTGTTTTCTGAAGCATGTAAACCGCCAAGAAACGGTGAGAGACAGCATGAGATAAGGTTTTAGTGCAGGAAAGTTCAAAATGTCGTTCCTGCTTTGTTTTAAGCCCCATTTACACAATACAATTTTTTGTGCGATTCGATCGGATCAGATTGGATTGATCGATTAAATCCGGCATGTCCGATCAGGATTTGATCGGTAGTGTGATCGATTTGCCATTGTTTTGCAATGACAGTCGACCACACAATCGAATCCCGATCGGACATGTCGGATTTAATCATCATTCATCGAATTCGATCCGATCAAATCTCACAAAAAATTGTATCGTGTAGATGGGGCTTAACAGCTTGAAAGACAGAGTAAGGTTTCTAAACTGAAAATATGACAGAATTATGCAATGTTGCAAACAAAGCTCTGTAACTGAATATATGAGACTCTTTTTCTTTGCTACGAATGTTCTATTTATTATTCATACTACACATACAATTCTCTATATATCATAAGTATTTTTATCACCTCTGGTTTGCTTTTAGTGTCACTGTCCACAGCCAGTGCCAGAAGCAAATGCCCAGATAATGTGTGCCTAATTTTAAGAGTAACTTTAGCGCAAAAAAAAATGGGCGGGAGGGTTGGGATTAAAATAAATCAATACGTTATAAAGTGAGAAGTTAAAAAACACAAAATTGATCATGAAATGATTGGTATTAGCCATGTCATTTGTTCATATTGTTGTTCAGATCCACTATCAGGCCTCTTTCCCACCAGGACGTTGCATTTTAGGGGACGTTATAGGTCGCATAACGTGCCCCTAACGCAACGCCTGGTGGTGTTGGAGAAGGATGCTACCTAGAGGCGCGTCATGCTGCTCTCAGTGCGCCTTTTTTGTGCTATGCGATGCGGAGACCACGTGATCCGCATCACGTGGTCCCGCCAGCCAATTGCTGCACAGAGCGGCGCTGCAGGAAGTAAACACTGCACGTCACAGTGCAGTGAATATTAAAGGGAAGGTTCAAGCAAAATAAAAAAATGAGTTTCACTTACTTGGGGCTTCTACCAGCCCCATGCAGCCATCCTGTGCCCTCGTAGTCACTCACTGCTGCTCCAGTCCCCCGCTGGCAGCTTTACGACCTCGGGGGTCGGCGGGCCGCATTGCGTACGTTTTTACGCATTCCCACTAGTGCAGGAACATTAACACATACATTTTTACGCATTACTGGTTCAATGCGTAAAAATGTATGTGTTAATGTTCTTGCACTAGCGGGAATGCGTAAAAACGTACGCAATGCGGCCCGCCGACCTCCAAGGTCGGCAAGCTACCAGCGGGGGACTGGAGCAGCAGT
Organism: Hyperolius riggenbachi; assembly: GCF_040937935.1. Lineage (NCBI taxonomy): Eukaryota > Metazoa > Chordata > Amphibia > Anura > Hyperoliidae > Hyperolius > Hyperolius riggenbachi. The sequence continues at coordinate 419,160,963 of NC_090650.1, forward strand.
GAGTGACTACGAGGGCACAGGATGGCTGCATGTGGCTGGTAGAAGCCCCAGGTAAGTGAAACTCATTTTTTTATTTTGCTTGAACCTTCCCTTTAATTAGCCATGTGGCTGGCCGTGGAGGAGGAGGGGAGACCTCCTCCTCCAACATTACTGAGCATGTGCAAGCAGTCTAACTCCGCTTAGCCGCGTATAACGTACTGCATGCAGCACTTTCATAGAACGTGCTGCGTTACAATGTAACGCAACGTGGGCACTGTGACCAGCCCATTGATTTTTCATTACTGTGCGGTGGGCTGCGTTACAGGCTGCTCTAACGTGTGCATGTAACATCCCACTGTGAAAGCAGCCTCAGGCTGCAGGTCATCAACTTTCCTACTGGCAGACATGAAAAAAACCTGACAGCACCAACTGCCATTATCTATAGAGTAACCACACCCCCTAACAAGGCGATAGGCTAAAAGGTTGTTTGTGTATAGATATACACATGTACAGGGGGAGATACTGGCTGCTAAGCAGTTGCAGCCGCTATGCTAGGTACACACGTTACGTTTTTACGTTCGATAGATGCACTCGATTGATAAATTCCATCGTGTCCGATATTCCTTTAGATCGTTTTACCGCTCGATTTCTCATAGAAGTGAATGGAAAAAGATAAGAAAAAATGAGTGGAAGATAAGAGTACTGAGCGGAGAATCGAACGGGAAAAATGTATCATGTGTACCCAGCATTATTTTCCACAATGCAACAAGGCTCCCACTGTGTGATGTCAGGACCTCCCCTCCTCTTCTCCCAATGATCTATTCGAGAAAATGTAAAGATTTCTTCCCACAAAGTCTGGTGCAAAAGTTGAGGATGCAAGGACTGGGGAAGAGTCTGTGTTTATGGATAGGGAACTGGCTAATGGACAGAAAACAAAGAGTTGTGGTCAATGGATCGTACTCAAAATGGAAGACTGTTAGCAGTGGGGTCCCACAGGGGTCTGTTCTGGGTCCAGTGCTCTTCGATTTATTTATTAATGACCTAGTAGATGCAGTAGTGAGCAATGTTACTATTTTTGCAGATGATACAAAATTGTGCAGAATCATCAATTCTCAGGAAGATAGAGTCATATTGCAACAGGATCTGGATAGGATGGCTATATGGGCACATACATGGCAGATGAAATTCAATGTTGAAAAATGTAAAGTTGTGCATTTTGGTTGTACCAATGGTCTAACACCATACAAAATAAGTGGGATACAGTTGGGGACATCAAACTTGGAGAAGGACTTAGGAGTACTTATCGACAACAAGTTAAATAATCGGACTCAATGCCAAGCCGCTGCAGCTAAAGCTAATAAAATTTTGGGATTATTATTATTATTTATTGTATTTATAAAGCGCCAACATATTACGCAGCGCTGCACAATAGATAAATGGGTTAACATACAGGTAGAACATACAGAAACTCACAACAAAACAAGATCATGCAAATGATTTGATAACAATGCAGTGTCATAGGTCAAAATAGAGACTGTTCGAGTCTACAAGAGGGGTGGTTGTGAGTAAGATTGCATAATCAAGCTGGATACATTAGGGAGGAGGGCCCTGCCAGAGGCTTACAATCTAAAGGGATGCATTAAAAGAGAAATAAAAACTTGAGATGCTAGCATAATATTGCCCCTGTTTAACTCTCTAGTAAGGCCACACCTGGAATATGGAATTCAGTTCTGGGCACCACATTACAGGAAAGATATTGCAGTTTTAGAGCAACGAGCAGAGACGAGCAACAAAATGGATACGAGGGATGGAAGGTCTCACTTACCAAGAAAGGTTAGATAAACTGGGATTATTTAGTGCAGAGAAAAGAGGGGATCTAATTAACATGTATAAAAGGGCAATATAAAAGCTTGGCAGATGAGCTTTTGTCCCTAGGCTTTCACAAAGGGCTAGAGGACATGATCTGCGCATGGAGGAAAAACGTTTTAGCCATTTATTTAGGAAAGGCTTCTTTACAGTAAGAGTGATTAAGATGTGGAACGCATTGCCACAGGAAGTAGTTATGGCAAATTCTATATCTGCATTTAAAGGGGGCTTAGATGCTTTCCTTGCGTTGAAAGACATCCATGGCTACAATTACTAGGTAATGCCTAATGATGTTGACCCAGGGATTTTATCTGATTGCCATCTGGAGCCGGGAAGGAATTTTTCCCTTTTGGGGGTAATTGGACCATGCCTTGTAAGGGTTTTTCGTCTTCCTCTGGATCAACAGGGATATGTGAGGGAGCAGGCTGGTGTTGTACTTTGTTCTCTGGTTGAACTCGATGGACGTAGGTCTTTTTTCAACCCAAATAACTATGTAACTATGATACTTCTCATGGGAAAGGGAGTATCAGCTACTGAGTGGGATGAAGTTCAATCCTTGGTTGCAGTTCCTCTTTAAGGGCCCGTTTCCACTGGCATTTAGTATGCAAGGCGACTGCCGCATCCCTCCGCAGGTACTTCCAGTTGTCTTTTGTCCAACCGGATGCGGCGTCATGCAGCTTCCCGTCGGCGGCTATGGGGACTCGGATGCGTGCTGCGTAAAACTGCAGTGTGCTATCCATAATTCCCTAACCAACCTCCCCCAGCCCCTCCCCCCGTGTCGCATCGCGCCGGATCGCGTAGGTAAATTCGCGTCAATAGAAACTACTCCATTGACGTGAATCGGTTGCAGTTTCCTTGCATTGCGATGCAGTTTCCGCATAGCAACGCGTCTAGTGGAAACGGGCCCTTACTGTCCACAACCAGTGCCAGAATGAGGTTGCCAGATAACCTGCGCTTAAACCCCCTTTCCTATTTGTTGTGACTGGGCATAGTCTGTAATGTGTTACACTCTGGTATTACAACAGAGTAACCAAGCAGCTCAGGGTGACCCAAACCACTAGGAATGGATAGGGGGGTAAAAGAGACCCAAAAGCCCTCCTACTAATAAGCAATGCTTGGTGAAATTTGCCTTCTTAAAACAGAAGGAAATTTGCAATAATGCAGCTGTAAGTGAACATTTGTGGTTACCCACAATGCACCACTACTGAATATGCAAATTATCTCTTTTCGCCCCTGTAAGCCAGGCAAGCATCCAGAACCGCTGGTGTATAGCAAGCCTACAGCTTTAAATATTACACAGCCACACCAACCCCACATGAGTCTTTGTTGTGTCCCGGGCCTTCCACAACCCAAACTTCCTGTTTGTAGAATGTTTTCATCCGTGTGACATTGACACATACCTAACATTGGACGGCAATTTTGGAAGCTGGAATGCAACGCATCCAGCCAGCCTATCTCTGTAAGTACGAGGCTCGTCCTTGGAAAGTGCTGCAGAAGGAAACAATGCCAAGGTCATGCAGCTGGTGACAGCCCGAGGGGGGCGTGCGAATGGTAAAATGACACATTTAATTCTGCTCATTACATCATGCAGCAGTGCCGGGACAATGCGACCCGCTGACATGTGACCTCACAGTGCAGCCCGGATGCAACGTCTGTGGTCAGGCAGGGAAACCATCCGGGCCACCAGCCTGAGTATTGACCTGTATTGGAGAAAGCTCTTAAGGTGATTGAAGAGGAGGATCGAAGCGATCAGAGAGTCTCATCAAGCCATGACCCTTGTCCTTTCAGGACTGCAGTACAGCTATAACTCATCAAGTGATGCAAGGCAGGACTAAAGGACCACCCTAATGAAAAACATAAGTAGTTAAAATCTGACAGAACCGACAGGTTTTGGACTAGTCCGCCTCCTCATGGGGGACTCTCTGGGCTTTCTTCGGTTTCAAACGCATTTCCTCAGTGTAACTGCCAAAATAGTGTGCAAGTGAGTAGGGAGGCGGGCTAGTATCTTACTGTTTTGGCAGTTGAACTGCTGTCCAGGAAATGCTTCTAAAAAACAAAAGAAAACCGTGAGAATCCCCCATGAGGAGACGGACTAGTTAAAAACCTGTACTTTTGTCAGATGTTAATTGATTAATTTTTTCGCTGGAGCTGTCCTTTGAAGGGGAACTGTAGTCAAAATAACGTAATAAATAAAATGTGTTTTTTCGTTTTTGTTTGTTTTTTTTATAAATCCTATATAATAAAACCCCTGTGTCTCTGCGTCCTCGTCTGTGTTTCCAGACCTTACAGTTTGCTGTCTGTGAACCTCATTGCATTGTGAAAGATAACATCTTTTTCCAACTGCCAAGCAAGCAGGATCTCCCTCTGTGCATAGAACTCTCAGTAACAAACATTCCGTACAGATCACCTGACAGGACTAAAGATGTCACCACCATATGATAAATGTCAGAATGTAAATCAGAGAGGGGAAAGATTTTACAATGGGCAAACACTGACTAAATAATCTATAAATTAATCTTGTTAAAAAAAAAAAAAAAAAAGCAATTTTCTTCTCCCTTTCACTATAGTTGCACTCTAAGCAGCCAATCAGGTTCCCTCTTGTATGTTTACAGAATGAAGGTGTATAATAAGTCACAGGTAACATTTGCGGGTGACAGTGAGGTACTTTTCCATTGAGGCCTTACAGTAGTTACTACCACGCTCCCCTCACGCATTCTACTGTGAAACCAGAAAGAAAAAAGGTGTTGGGGTCTGTGGAGTCGGCAGCCTCTTCTCACATCCGTATTTACTCAGAAGTAGAAGTGAAAATGACTGTGCAATCTATTAATACTGCGAGGTGCCAGGAAATACAGTAAAATGAAAACCGCTATTCTGGGTATTTCGCTCCTTCATGGGTTACAATATTTAATCAGCATTTGAAATCAGTGGATCTGCTTGTGAACTGGTGAGGGGGTCAGAGGGGGAGAGACGACCAGTGTCATTCTGCTGTTACACTCTACCAATAGGCAGAATTGGGCACTCACTAAAACCCTGAATGCACGTATGGCAGTGATTGTTGTCAAACCATCAGGCAACAGTTCTGTACAGACACATTGCTAGGCTTAAGGATAGCGACATGTTTGTTACTAATTTGGGGGGAGGGCGGAGATATGACAAATAGCACATGACGGAGCAGATTCTCGTCAGTGGGATGAGAGGGGGAGGACAATGTGCTTGGGGGTCACTGGGATGTCGGGGATCATTAAAGAGAACCTGTACCGAGTAAAATTATTTAAAATAAACACATGAGGTAACTTCAAATGAACATTACATAGTTACCTTGCCATCAGTTCCTCTCAGAAGCTCACCATTTTCTTCTTACAGTGATCCCTTCCAGTTCTGACAACATTTTGTCAGAACTGAAATATATCAGTTGCTGTCAGTTATATATCAGTTGCTGTCAGTTACAGCTGAGAGGAGAACTGATGTGTCCATGTTTCCCTATGGCTCAAGTGGGCGATGTTACAGTTTAACTGTGTGCTGACCAGGAAGCTGTTATGGGGTAATAGCTATTTTCAAACTAGAGGACTGAGAATTCCATTGATCACAGTGAACAAACAGGACGCAGGAGAGGAAAAATAGATTGAAGAGTAGACTACACAGGAGGTAAGTATGACTTGTGCATGGTTATTTTGCCTTTTAATTTTCAGTTCAGGTTTTCTTTAAGTATTTGGCATGCTTGATCCTCAGGCAATGTTGGGCATACTGATTGTTTGGCAGTTGGAAACCGCTATTTCCCACAATGCAACAAGGTTCACAGACAGTAAACTGTTATGGCCCATACTCACAGGCTACAATTGTCGCCGCAACACGCGGCACGCACGTGCTGCGGCGACAGGTCGCCCGTGAGTATGCGTCGTCGCACGGGTGCGCACCCCGAACTGTCGCCCGTCGCTGATGTCGCCGGGCGATTAAAAGTTTCAATCGCCTGGCGACAGTCTCCGCCGCAACTGTCGCTCACGCGGACTAGCGACAGCAACCCCCATTGAGGTAGACGGAGCTTCCGGCGGGGGGAGGAGGAACGTCGGCGACAGCTTCCATCGCACCGCTGGTCCCTCTTCCGCGTGTGTACGCGGAGGAACCTGGCGAGGAGCTGTCGCACACACGCTCACGTGTGCTGGCGACAGGCCACTTTTGCTGCCCGTGAGTATGGGCCATTAGGAACATTGTGGGAGGGGTTTCATCACAATATCAGCCACACAGACCACCCTGATGAACTATTTGAGTAAACGTAAAGATTTCTCCTGATTGGGATGAAGTACAACCCTGGGTTAAAGTTCCTCTCTAAATGTTATAATTTTTGTGATAGTTGTCCTTAAAAGGGAAGGTCCGAGGAGTATAAAAATAAAAAATCCACTTACCTCGGGCTTCCTCCAGCCCCTGGCAGCCGTCCGGTGCCCTTCGCCTGCAGCTCCTGTGGCTCCCGGTCCCCTCCGGTCAGAAGCCGACCTCTCCAGGTCAGCTTCTCCTGCGCTTCAGCATGCGGCTCACTGAGTCGCACTGACGTCACAGAGACACTGCACCTGCGCACTACAGTCCGGATGACGTCAGCGCGACTACGTGAGACGCGCGCTGGAATGCAAGTAGGCCTCTGGTACAGGAGGGGACTCCGGGCCCCCGGTGGGCAGCAGAGCTGCGGCGAGGGCACAGGATGCCTGCCAGGGGTTGGAGGTAGCCCCTGGTAAGTGGATTTTGTTTTATTTTTATACTCCTCGGATGCATCCTTTAAAACTGAGAGATCAGGAAAGCTCATGCAGTCACGCAGAGACATGATGGACAGGACGGAGGAAGCAGAAGTAGGAAGTGGCAAACAGGAATTGAAGCATGGAAGTGGGGTGGATGTTAAAGAAGGTGAACTGAATCTGAGAATCTGGCTGAACCACTTTCACTCGTCTCGTGTTGAGGGGGCGGATGGGGAGGCTCTGAGCCAATTCATAAAAGTCTGTTGCAAGCAGCGCCTGTGCACACAATGGCCTGTGCTTCAGAGCGGCAGCTGGTTAGCAGGAGACAGGTATGGCCGGCAGCCACCTGCGCCCTGTTTCCCGGCTGGGGGGAAGCTGTAACCGCTGATGTGCGCAGGAATGCATGGGGGCCTCCAGGGAGAGACAGAACAGCATGTGGCCGACAGGTAGGCCACCTCCAGCCCCCCAAACACAATACCTGAGCTGTAAGCGAGGAATGCAAGAATAAGATCTGTCCACAGCCGGTCAGGGGCTGCGCTGTTCTGATTGTTCCTCCGGCGCTACAAACAGCTGACGAGTGTCAGGTGACCAAATCATGCTTTTTAAAGAGCTCTGTGACATATGGAGTATCTACTCTGGGGACATTTGTTACGAAGATGAATGGAAGCTGTCAGATCAGCGCATACTGAACATTGGCCAATGTTTTGGGTCAGATGCAAGTTGTGAAAATAAGGATTTCTGTCAATCCTAACCCTCACCTCACACTCTGGCTTGTTCCTAACCATAACCTGCCCTGACTCCTCCTTCCTGGTCACCCTCATCTCCACAACAGCCCTGAAATAAACCTGGGAGTGAACTCTAGCCCCACCTGCAGGAAGGTGGCCATTCACTTTATGTCTGTGGCCCGATTCCAGCAGTCGTTAGGGTCCTGGGGGATCAGATCTCAACACTCTACCTGTGTAGAGTTTGTAAGTCCTGCCCATGTTTTTGTGGGTTTCCTCCAGGAACTCTGGTTTCCTAATCCATCATTTTAGAACCAGTAACTTATCTGGTTCTTCTTAAAACATAAAATGCCTCATACTCTGGCTATGGTAGAGATAAGGGTATTATTAGTATTTATATAGCGCTGACATCTTCCACATCACTTTAAAGTGTACCAGAATCAATATTAATAAAAGATTTATACATACCTGGCGGCTTCCTCCAGCCCCATCCGCTCGGATCGCTCCCACGCCGCCGTCCTCCGCTGCCCGCAGCTCTGGTATCTGGTCCCGTAACTTCCTCCAGTCACGACCAGTCCGCGCAAGAGGAAGTGAGCTCTCTACTTATCTCTCCAGCAGCCGTTGGAGAGATACATAGCCAGGACATCATCAGTGGGCGGTAAAATCTGCTGTCTTGCCTAGGGCCCCATTCCTTCTTAAATAATAATCCAAACCTCTGTATAGCACTTTTTCTCCTGTTGGACTCAAAGCGCTCAAGAGCTGCAGCCACTAAGGGTGCACTCAAGAGGACATCCTGCAGTGTTAGGGAGTCTTGCCTTGAACTCCTTACTGAATAGGTACTGACGCTAGCCAGGATTTGAACCCTGGTCTCCCATGTCAAAGACAGTGCCCTTAACCAGTACACTATTAATCCATTTGTGGATAATGCATGAATGGGCAAGAATGGCAGCAATTGTAATATTCCCCTTGAAAATCAACAGGTGAATTTTGATTGTCTTTTTTAGGCTCCACCCACTTTTCTAAATATTGATTCCAGTCACCCAGTATAAGAATGGCTGCAGTTTATATTTTCCCAGTGACATTTGGTTTTGGCTCCGCCCACTTTTTGTAACCTTGACACACAGTTTGGCCTGGTGCACACCAAAAACCGCTAGCAGATCCGCAAAATGCTAGCAGATTTTGAAACGCTTTTTCTTCTTTTTCTGCAGCGTTTCAGCTAGCATTTTGCGGTTTTGTGTAGCGGTTTTGGTGCAGTAGACTTCATGTATTGTTACAGTAAAGCTGTTACTGAACAGCTACTGTAACAAAAAACGCCTGGCAAACCGCTCTGAAGTGCCGTTTTTTTCAGAGCGGTTTGCGTTTTTCCTATACTTAACATTGAGGCAGAAACGCCTCCGCAATCCAAAATCTGCAGCAGCCCGGGAGTATGCGTTTCTGCAAAACGCCTCCCGCTCTGGTGTGCACCAGCCCATTGAAATACATTACCCAAGCGGATCCGCACCCGCAAGCGGATCGCAAACCGCAGCCGAAACGCTCTGGTGTGCACTAGGCCTCACTCAATGACCAAGTTTGTGAGCTTTCAGGTTCCTGGGATCAAAATTGTGTGAATGGAAGCAGTTTATCCAGCAAAGAAATCTGATTAGTTGTTTATGGCCCCGCCCCTTTCATGAATTTGAACCCCGGTGTGTGTGTGTGTATATATATATATATGTAGCCCCACCCTCCCACTGATGGCTGTTTATTATGCAGAATAGACTTAATTCATTCATAAATAAAATAAAAATAAGCACTTTTAGTCCTTCTGTTATTATGGCTGCGTTTCCTCTAAGAAGTGATTAATGTTCAGAGGTTAGATTTTGGTATTAAAAAAAGTGATTTTTTTTTTTCATTTTTAATCAATGTAATGGCTTTATAATCCTTTGTAGACATGTGCAGCCAGTTTCCACTGTAAGGCAACCTTGGCCGGGAATAGTTGTCTCTATGCAGCTCCTGATCATTAATGTACTGGAAAGAGCAGTGGGCAGGTTGGATAAACTGCATCTATATATAGCCAGAATCAGCGCAATGAATGGCTGCTGGATGCACAGTTGGCATAAGGTCACAGCTACTTCCCTACTCTGGGCCATCCACAGGGCTCCCGCTACTCAGCTAAGTATCTGTCATTGCTTTATGTCTTACAATGGACCTGAACTCAGAACTTCTCTGCTCTAAAAGATACGCAAAGAGCATAATAACCTTTTAAAGAAAAACATTTCTTTGTTACAGCCGATACAAATCCTGCAATAAATCTGCGGTGAGTCTACTTCCTGCTTTCATGGAAGCAGACATAGGGACAACATCCTGTGTTTACAAATTAGCTGCTCTGCCGAGACAGCCAGGTGAGACAGCTGAGAGATCAAATTACAGTGGTGTTTAGTCACTGATAAGGCTCATACACACATCAGACCATAGTCTTTGGAAAATAAAAGATCACAGACCAATTTTACCCCCTTCCATGTAGTATGAGAGCCATACTCTACACAGTCTATTCTATGGAGCTGAACTCTCCATCTTTGCCAGATGCTGCACACAAAGATGCTGTAGACCAGTGGTCCTCAAACTAAGGCCCGTGGGCCAAATGTGGCCCCCTCAGGCTTTTTTACCGGCCCCCCCTCACACAAAATGTATTATAGATGCTGTCAGCTACAGTTTTAAATATTGGTGGTCTGCATATAGAATGAAGCCAGAAAGCAGTAATTCGCTGATTTTCAATCAAATTCCACATCAGGTGACACTATTGTCCAATTACACAGTTATTTGGGTTGAAATTGGACTGCAGCTTGTCACCTGGGTATACTTCACTGTCTGGTGCACAAAGACTTCTACATTATGTTATGTATACTCCGGCCCCCCAGCAGTCTGAAGTAGGTTGACCCGGCCCTCGACCCAAATTGTTTGGGGACCCTTGCTGTAGACATTCAAAAGATCATTATCTGCAAAAGATCCGTTCCTGCAAAATGCATTCATAGTTTATGATATCTGCAGATCCTCATACACGGGAACAGTAAATTCGGGCGCCTGAGGCTAGTGGACAAATCGGGCGCCGCCATTCACTCCTATAATAAATATTGTTTAATGGGCGCCCGATAGGAAAAAAGGGCGCCGGAGAAAAATAACGTTTTAAAAGCGGCGCCCGGAGACTTAATGTTTTATTACTGTTTCTCATGATTACACATTATTTAATGATTTATACATTTTTAAATTTCATTTTTAAACGAAAAACAGTACAATATTTTTTTTTAAACATTATTTTTAAACGAAAAACAGTACATTTTTTTTTAAACATTATTTTTAAACGAAAAAACTAACAGGGGGGTCTTAGGTTTAGGCACCAACAGGGGGGTCTTAGGTTTAGGCACCAACAGGGGGGTCTTAGGTTTAGGCACCAACAGGGGGTCTTAGGTTTAGGCACCAAAAGGGGGGTCTTAGGTTTAGGCACCAACAGGGGGGTCTTAGGTTTAGGCACCAACAGGGGGTCTTAGGTTTAGGCACCAACAGGGGGGTCTTAGGTTTAGGCACCAACAGGGGGGTCTTAGGTTTAGGCACTAACAGGGGGGTCTTAGGTTTAGGCACCAACAGGGGGGTCTTAGGTTTAGGCACTAACAGGGGGGTCTAGGGGTTAGGGGTAGGTACAGGGAGGGTTACTTAGGCACCAACAGGGGGGGTCTTAGGTTTAGGCATCAACAGGGGGGTCTAGGGGTTAGGGGTAGGTACAGGGAGGGTTACTTAGTAATTTTTTTATTTTAAACGTTATTATACGTTTCAGTATTTAAACGAAAGATTAACGTTTTTACAATTGCCGATTTAATGCACATTATTTAACGATTTATAACTTTAAAAAACATTAATTTTAAACGAAATACAGTACAATACATTTTTAAACGTTATCCATGCTTATCGTTAAAAACCCGGCGCCCTTTTTTCCCAGCGCCCCTTTTTAACGTACGCCTCATACACACCTTGTTTAACAGACATTCATCTGCAGATCAGATCCACCAGGATGGATTTTCAGATCTGCAGATGATTGTCTGATCTGCAGATGAATGTCAGTTAAACAAGGTGTGTATGATGATCTGCAGATCTCATAGACTATGAATGCAATTTGCAGGAACAGATCTTTGGCAGATACTGATCTTTTGTGTCTGTACAGCATTTGTGTGCAGCATCTTGCAAAGATTTTTTTCTGATGGGGAGTTCAGCTCCATAGAATAGACTGTGTAGGTATGGCTCTCATACTACATGAAGGGTGGTAAGATTGGTCTGTGATCTTTCATTTTCCAAAGACTCTAGTCTGATGTGTGTATGAGCCTTTAGATAGGCTAAACTCTCTAAATACATACAGGGTGGATTCTCTCTGTTTTCCTTCTGTGCTGTGCAAGAGTTCAGCTCCACCTTAAGTTCGCACTAGTGTCAAGCACCAGCAATTTTCCATAATGCTGGTCTCTGGGAGAAGGACTGCTTAAAAGAATAAAATGAGGGCGATCACACTAACATGCATGCTCTACTTTTTATCGGCGTTGTGTCTGGTCGAAGCAGAGTTGCAATATTTACCATTGCATACAGCTTGCACCTGTGTAGTAGATCAGAGACGATCAGGCTCGGCTGTTTCCACCGGAGCCCAAGCGGAGAGCCACTACTGCGCCTGCGCAGCTCGACAAGGAGATCCTGATGGGGTGTGCAGTGCTGGATCCCCTCTACTGAGGAGGAAGCGGGAGCCCTCTTTACTATCCTGAGGCTTCCTCCTCCCAAGGTAAGTATCCTCCAGGGGCTCTTTTTTTGTTACAGATTCTCTTTAGGCTCTTTAATTCATCACCTCCTTTGCAGAAACTTTCCACATTTGCTGGTTACTCAGCTCATCTTGTCTTTCTGCCTCATATTGCGGACCCCCGTTGTCCCCTGATACGTGACACCTGCCTCGCGCCGGGCCAGGAGAGCGGGGACACATGAGGCCAGGTACCATGACCTTAAACATCAAGTTACAAAGTTTACTAACACTGCCAAGCTAATCCCTTTAAAAGGTTTTAAATAAACTAGTCTGCGGGATCTCGCGGCTGGGCTCGCCGTTGCTTCGCTTTATCCTTTTAAATAGATCTGCCGCTAATTTCCCCTCCTCCGAGACTGGAAAGTTCTGCAAATGACTGAGGCTCCATTCACACTGTCTTAAAGAGAAACTCTGACCAAGGATTGAACTTTATCCCAATCAGTAGCTGATACCCCCTTTTACATGAGAAATCTATTCCTTTTCACAAACAGACCATCAGGGGGCGCTGTATGGCTGATATTGTGGTGAAACCCCTCCCACAAGAAGCTCTGAGGACCGAGGTACTCTTGGCAGTTTCCTGTCTGTGAACCTTGCTGCATTATGGGAAATAGCTGTTTACAGCTGTTTCCAACTGCCCAAAAAACATGCAGCAGCTACATCACCTGCCAACAGTAAAAATGGCACCATGTAATAAATGTCAGAATGTAAATCAGGGATTTAAAGAGAACCCGAGGCGGGGTTCTAACAACGAAATCCCCATACAGAGGCTGGGTCTGCCTATAGAGCCCAGCCTCTGTTGCTATTCAGATTCCCCCTAAGCCCCCCCCTCCCCCCCCCTCTGTGCCTTGCGAGACCCCATAAATCACAGCCTCCTCCTGTCAGTCTCGGGGCTCCCCCCGCCTCCTACATCTCTCCGGGCCCGGCCCGCGTCCTTTCCCTCCAATCAGCGGGGAGGGAAGGGACGTGGGCGGGCCGGGGACCGGAGCTATGCAGGAGGCGGGGGAACGGCGAGACTGACATTACGGAGGTAAACACAGCCCGCTCTGACACGCTCTGTGTCGGCAGCGCGGCTGTAATTTATGGATTCTCGCAGAGCGCAGGATGGCTTACGGGGAATCTGAATAGCAACAGAGGCTGGGCTCTATAGGCAGACCCGGCCTCTGTATGGGGATTTCGTTGTTAGAACCCCACCTCGGGTTCTCTTTAAAAGATTTTACAATGGGCAAACACTGACTAAATCATTTATACATAATTATTGTAAAACTGAAGCACTTTTTTATTACATTATTTTCACTGGAGTTCCTCTTTAACAAAAAGTTCTGTTTAGCAGAATGGAAGGGATCCTAACAGATGCAAACTGGTAAAGCATTAGGATCTGTGCACAACAGTTCGATAAGAACTGACTGAAGACAACTTTGGTTCCTGAATGATTTTTCTGGATTGGCCGCATGCAGATGGAATCAGTGCTAGGCTTCACGCTGCGTTCGTTTCACAAGTTACTCACCTGCTGCCGTCCAGTTCAGTCTTCCGCGCCGCTGGCAACAATGCTCTGATCCCTTGCTTTAAAGATACACCGATATACAGATCCAAGAGCCGCTGGCTACAATTGGCTTTCAGTAGCCCAATGGGAATGGTCTCTCCACAAGAAGGTTTCTTATTGGTTCACTGAGTGATGGACCGATGACAATCCTCCCTGGTTCTCAGGGAATATTCCCATTGGTCTTTTGCAATCCAATCGTAGCACTATGCTTTTGATGTGGCCCTGTGATCGGTATACCGGCATTTCTTTGGGCCAGGGATATGAGCGGCAGTGGAGGAATGCCAACCTGACAGCAGCGGGTACCAAGCGGTTGGCGAAATGGAAACGGAATGGAAAGATCGAAAGAAAAACTGATGCCAAAAGTAACAAACTGATCGGTTTAAAAGGAAAACGGGTCAGTTTTTCAGCCAGTGCAGTGTGAACCGGACCTTAAACCGGGTCTCCAGCCACGCTGCTGCGTATATATCGTTTTAGCTCACATTTCTGTGCCCTCTGACCATACTTCTTTTCCTTTTATGTTGGTAAGCTGCTTTTGTGATGCGCACAACCCAACTATACTGTACGGAGAGACGGTCTGCAGCTTCCAGCGCCTCTTCTGTCCACAGCTGGCTTCTTGGATGGCTGAGAAGATTCATCGCACTAGTTTCCCCTCATGTGACTTGGAATTACACCAATCAAATACAGTTAAGATGGCCATACATCAGGCCACTTGGCGGCCGATCGACCATCCAATTCGATTATTATAATCTAATTGGATGAAAATCGGTGCCGCCGAGTGCATGCCCGACCGACAAAGCGACCAATTTCAGGATAAAAATTGGTCGCATGGTCGATTGCGCATGCCACAAGATGTTAGGCCGAAGTTGGGACAGCAGCCAATTTTAGAACAAGCGACGAAACCCCCGCCGCAATGTATAAACGTGTGTGTGTGTGCATTTATACATTACCTGTCCGGTGTCGGCCTCCACGGGGTTTCTGTGCATCGAAACCCCCGCCGCAATGTATAAATGTGTGTCGTGGCTGGATAGTGTAATGGTTAAGGGCTCTGCCTCTGACACAGGAGACCTGGGTTCGAATCTCAGCTCTGCCTGTTCAGTAAGCCAGCACCTATTCAGTAGGAGACCTTGGGCAAGACTCCCTAACACTGCTACTGCCTATAGAGCGCGTCCTAGTGGCTGCAGCTCTGGCGCTTTGAGTCCGCCAGGAGAAAAGCGCGATATAAATGTTCTGTGTTTGTTATACATTACCTGTCCGGTGTCGGCCTCCACAGGGATTCTGTGCATCGAAACCCCTGCCGCAATGTATAAACGTGTGTGTATGCGTTTATACATTACCTGTCCGGTGTTGGCCTCCACGGGGTTTCTGTGCATCACGCCTGGTTCCGACGACACATATCATCTGACATCAGGCACTATGTGCTGATTGCGTGTATGCGGTTGTTACACGGCATGCACGGTCACCACGTGGAAGGCTGATACAGGACAGGTAATGTATAAATGCACACAGTGGGGGGGCGGCGCGGATGCGAAGGGCTCAGCCGATTCCCTGAAGATTTCATGCTAAAATTGGACGGGAATCGGCCTGTAGTGTATGGGCAGCATCGACAGGAGACAAATTTATCTATAATCAGATTCAATTACAGATAAATTTATCTCTTTGTCGAATCTGCCCATAATCGCCAGGTCTATGGGCACCTTAACTGACTAAATTGATTGGTAGAGGTTCAAGCTCCATAAATTAACGTGATGTTTGCATCAACTCAAAAGAATTAGTTTATCACCAACCAAACAAACTAGCAAGTACATCAGGGATGGGAGGCAGAGATGTTTCAAAGTGTAATTTACAACCCTGAATTGTTAACCCTTACAGTGAAAAAAAGATACACAGGCTAGTTTTATGCAGGTTGCAACTGTATGTACACGTGTTTATTGTGAGTGTCACTGCTGGTAGTGAATATTTCCCATGTACGGTGAGAACGCCGGCACCGCCCCATCCAAATATTACCAACATTTCATAATATAAACTGAAAATTGTTGCAAAAATGCTGACAATCAGTCTCTTTTCCATTTTATGCAGATCTGGTCTCCACTCACCTGAAAATGCCCATGGAACACTTCATGGATGTTTAATACTTGAAACTGGATACCTTTAGCAACACAAGGGGAGATACTTCAAGAGTCTGCATACAAATAAGAAGACGAGGATAACTGGTAAGAAATGTAGTAAAGAAGGGGAATTTGTTGCTTTGCTCGATAATATCAGTTTTTCTGTCTCAGAAGGTTGTAAGGTCTGTGGAGTATAGCACTCCCCCGCCATTGCCCGCCACCCACCTCCTCCAGCACCATCGCCACACAGGCCGGTATATTATTGTAGGACTGTAACTATGGATCCGATGTGATGGATTGAGTCACTGCTGAAATAAACACGAGCAACTGAGGACGGAAGGTGCACGTATTTCTTTCTTTCTACTACTGAGTCGAAAGACCGCTCACGCTGCTGCCGCTCAATACCCCGACAGCATTGCATACTATTTCCCCTCTGAGCCGGAGGAGTAATTTGGGGTCACCGGAACCCCAAATTACACATACGCGCCCCGCGGAGTATAATAACCCATTCACACTAGGTTGATTAGCAGGCCAAAGTATTAGTGCTGTTTAAAGCGTTAGTGCTATTCTAACCTATGGCAGTGATCTCACTGCCGCGATTGGTGCCGATCGTGGGCGTTTTGCGATTAGCGGCAATCGCAAAACGCATTGCCTGCAGCATTTTTGCTGCGATTCTGGAGCAATCGCGGTATGGTGCTGAATAAAGCGCTGATCGTGATAGATCTGAATCGCGAAAGTGTACAGTGATTTTTTTTTTTTTTACCGTGGTAAAATCACTTGTGCAAAACGCTAGTGCTTGTTTTGCACTTTTTAAGTGTGAACGGGCACTTACACTACGGCTATGGTGGTGCCTAGTTTCGGTACCAAACCCACTTGCTTCATAAATGTGCACACGAATATGGATCCAGAATCTCAGCCTATAGAAATCAATAGGCTGCTTCCAAATTTGTGTGTGTTAAAGGGGTTCTGTGGAGGGTTTAAAAAACAAAAACCCTACACTTACCTGGGGCTTCTATCAGCCTCCTGAAGCTGTCATGTCCTGCGCTGTCCTCCTACAACCCTCCGTTCCCCGCCGCCGGTCCCGGTCTAATTATTCGTCTAACTAGTCAAACAATGTGTGCTCCCGCTTGCGTCTCTGGGAGCTTACTGCGCAGGCAGTACGAGAAAACCTTGAACAGCGCCTGCGCAGTAAGCTCCCAGAGACGCAAGTAGCTCCCACGCTCGCGACCACGCAGCCGCAGTGGTATAAGAAGAATCATTAGACTGGGACCGGCGGCGGGGAATGGAGAATCATAGGAGGAGGGTGCGGGACATTACAGCTGCAGGGGGCAGATAAAAGCCGCAGGTAAGTGTCAGTTTTTTGCTTTTTAAACCCTCCACAGAACCCTGGACAACACGTCCAAATACCCATCCACGGCTACAGGGATTCCAATGCGTAATCGGTGTGCTCGGATACAGACGGCACTAGTGGAAACTCGCTGCCCTCAGTCACTGGCCCAGAATGAGCAGCAGATCACATGCTGGATTCTTTTATTTTGTATATACATTCCAATTTTCTCTAGATTGTTAGCTCAGGAAAGCAGGACCACCCCTCTAATGTTTTTTTGCTTGCCCTTGTTATACCAAGACAACACATGCTTTTGTGCTGAAGCTGGCCATGCACTGTATGATGTGGCCGACAGATAGATCAGAGAAGGATCTGTCTGATCAGCCGTACACACAGCTTGAAATCCCCTCACCCGGGCTTACACTCACCTGTCCACTGGCGCATGTCTTCTCTCCTGCGGAGCCTGTGTCCCATGGGAAACGCACAAGGCCAACGACTCCAGACACTAATGGGCTCTAGTGTGTGGCTTCTAGCATTTGTGACGTGACACAGAACAGGGAGGAGCGCCCGGCAATGGAGAGAACCCGCAGGAATCGTGCCAGCAGACAGGTGAGTATAGACTTTGTTGCGTACAATTTACGTTGCTAGTCGCAAAATCCAACCGTGCTGCTAGCGACGTGCTCCAATCGAGCAAAATCTTCCATCCAGTGCAGTCAATTGAATCAATCAATTTCGCCTGAAAATTGATGGATCAGGAATCAATTACAAGATCAATTTCAGGCCGGATATCGATGAAAAAAAAGCGACCAGTGCATGGCCACCTTTGTATTGTATTGTGCTGTAAACTCTTTATGTACTTACGAGACAAATGTTTTTCTCTATTGCGCTCTGTACAGCGCCACAGAAGATGATGGTACCATATAAATAAAGAAATCAATAATACCGTATATACTCGCATATAAGCCGACCCGTGTATAAGCCGAGGTACCCGCTTTTCCCTCAGAAACCAAGAAAAAGTGATTGACTCATGCATAAGCCCCTTCCACAGTATCCAGATGTGCCCCCAGTACAAGTCAGCCTCCATCCCCATAGCCATATGTGCCCCAAGAATGATGCAGTTGTGTCTCAAGGCCCCACTAGATGGCGTCATAGATATGAGACACAGCAATTGCCACACAGGAAGAATCCCCGATCTTTGCACAGCTGACATGCTGCTTGCACGCTCCGCTCCACAAGCTAGGAGACACAGGTAGTCCTGAGCAGCGCACTCTGCACACCATGTTGCAGGGGATGGGGGCACAGACACAGCAGGGGGCCAGCTGGCAAGCAGGATCACTAGTGCAAGATCCATACGCCCCTTGCCAGGAACAAAACCTGCTCCACCATCCGTTCTGCTCCACTGACTCACTTATAACACATTTTTTGTGCTGAAAAAAATTAGGCTTATACGCGAGTGTATACAGTAATAGCTGTTCTAACATTGTTATCTGGTCTGAGAATAACAGGGACCTTTCATGTGCAGATCTATAAGTCCACATATTATTGGCATTTTGTTGTATGCGGACTGCCCAGATGATAGTTTTTATTACAATTCTTTGAATTTTTTTTTCTTTGGCTGCTGAGTGAAGGTATTATGTAACAGTGTGTACCTGTCAACGACCTCAACAGCGAATTCCCAGACGGCGCGGATTACCAATACAACACAGCCCCTCTCATCAAATGTAAAGGCACACTCCAATTAGACGTATGTGCCCTGAGGCCCCATTCACACCTAAAATCGCTAAATGCTAGTGATTTGCAGCGATGCTGAAATCGCCTGAAAAGCACTCTAGTGTGAATGGGGCCTTAGGCCGGTTTTACACTTGGCCAAAGCGTTGCAGTGCGAAGTGCTTCTTACAACATATCACACCGCAATGCCAAAGACTACTTTCATATGATCCTGCGGCAAAGTGCTTCAATATGTTTAGTTCCGCCTTCACTTCCCTGTATCCCCCCCCCCCCCCAAGCAGGAGATGTTAACAGAGTGAAGGATACCCCTCTTTGCTTGGTCTCTTCCACCTGACAGGATTATTCTCTGCCATCACTCCTCTGTCCATATCTGCTGTTAGTCACTGCCATGAAGTAATGGCTGTTAGAATTCATGTCAAATGAAAGAGGCCGAATGTAGCATCTGTCAGCAGAGGCACTAGTGAAGGCAGGGATCCCCCTGTTTAGGGCTGGAACCCACTAGAGCGATTTTGTGAGCGTTTAGGGAGCGATTCAAACCGCTAGCGATTTCCCCAAACGCTCAGCTAATGTTAATGGATGGCCCAAATTCCACTGGAGCGGTTGTGATTACCAAAATCGCAAACGCAGGACATTCATTTTTGAGCGTTAGCGCTTCTGCAATGTAAAGTATATAAACGCTGGCATAATTGTCGTCAAAACCTGCACAGAGCGTTTTTGCTAGCGTTTTTACATTACTGCACACTGTAACAAAATTACAATTAATTGAAAGGACAGGAATTAAGAACGCTAATCGCTACACAACCGCTGGCAAATTGATTACACTTTTTAAAATTGCTACCCAAAAAGCTCATGAAATCGCTTACAAACCGCTCATACAAAACGCTTGCGATTAGCTATAGCGTTTTGTAGTGGGTTCCAGGCCTTACTTAGTCTCTTTCACCTGAAAAAAACTTCTTACTGCCATCACTCCTCCGCACACAGCTGCTGACTTCCTCAGTTACTACCATTAAGTAATGGTTGGTAGAATTATTGTGGTAAGACCAAAATTAAACATTACACAAAAATTAACTAACCAATTACTGGTTGAACTTGATGGACGTATGTCTTTTTTTCAACCAAAATAACTATGTAACTATGTAACCCCATCACTGCCACATAACGCCAGCAGGCATGGGCTTAAATTCGACTAAGGGTGATCCGGGGGGGCGGGGGGGTCTTACCTGTCTGAGGTCTTCTTAGGTATGTCCCTCGGCGCCTCCCATGATGCGTTCCACGTGGCGGTCACGTGACTACAAACACTTCCTCCTTCCGGGTTGAAGGAGGAAGTGTGTGTAATCACTTTACGCGCGTGGAACGCATCGTGGGAGGCGCCAAGGGACATACCTAAGAAGACGTCAGACAGGTAAGATAGGCCCCTCCGCACCTCATTACTGGGTGAAATCCAGATAGAACTATCCGGATCACCCTTAGCCGAATTTAAGCCCATGCCTGAACGCCAGTCCTGCACTCCCTTCACTGGCTACCTATAAAATGGAGGCTCCTATTCAAGATCGGCCTACTGACATTTAAATCCCTGAATAATCTGGGCCCTGGATACATGAAAGATATGTTCCAGCTGCGTAGCAATCCCCGCATTCTCAGATCCACAGGTTCTAATAATCTAGTCATACCCAGAGTCCACTTGGAAACTTTTGGTCCCAGAGCCTTCTGTCATGCTGCCCTTACGTTTTGGAACTCCTTACCTCAGCAGATCAGGACAGCTCCATCTCTGGACGTGTTTAAATTCAGACTGAAAACTCACCTGTTCAGTTTGGCATTGGCAGAAATATAATTTTATCCTCTGTGTTAATACTTCATCCTACTACCAATAAGGGCCCTTTCACACTTAGGCGATTAGTGGCCGTTTACTGCTAACTGCCAAATCGCCGGCGATCGCTAGCGCTTTTAGAAGTGCTAGTGTAATGTTAATTATATTAGCAGTGATCGCCGGAAATTCGCGGTAATGCAAACGTGGTGTTTGCAGCGTTTTTTCGTGATTTTTGAGCTATTGCAATGTAATGAAACGTAAATCGCAATTGCTCAAAAATCACAAAAAAAAGTACAGTGCAAAATATGCCTTTATCGCAAAAACTCACCGGTGCGCAAAACACTACCGCTATTCACTAGCGTTTTGCAATCTCAAGTGTGAATAGACCCTTACTGAGTCTGATAGAGCCTTAGCTCCTTGAGTACTGTAGGAGAAAAGCGCTATAGAAAAGTTATTGTTGTTGTTACGCAAAACCTCATCAAAACAATCACATGTGATGAATGCTGAAAATCTTCTCATTCGTGTTTTGCGGCAGTGGAAGGGGTTAACGGCCCCGCCGGGAGGGGCGCGCTGGCGGCACAATGCGCTGATTATTTTTCCCGCCAGTAGAAGTGTTTGGCATATTTGCAGCCTTACACATCGCCCGCGGTTTCCAATCATCCCATTCTTCTCCCGGCTGCAGCTTTAGCGCGCTCTGCCCCTGTGTGCTCTCCCAGCTCACTGAATGAATATGTAAATATTGCTCTACCTGCCGGCTCCGTCACTCAGCAAGCAGGCGAGTCATGGGAAAGGATCAGCCGGGGATGACTCAGTGCGCTGTGTGGCTTGGCACCGTCCCTGCAGCCCTGCAGCGAGCACCGGGGAGGCCTGGCACAGGCCCGTCACCCCTTCCTTTATTTATTATTTTGTTCATTTTTCTCATCCAGGCCGTAACCCTTGTTCTCTAATCCCGGCTGATTATGTAACCGTCTTGGAGGACAAAGGTGCGGGCGCAGCGGGCACGGTCAGCGCGGGTTCAGTGTAACTGCACCTAGAGTGATTCACGGCAGCCAGCGCGGTAAATACACACATAGCCAACCACCACTGGCATGGCATAGATACTCTCGACACTAAACTTACTGCTGCACTCAACATAACAATCCTCAGCTTCATTCCTGCAGTTTTATAAAATAATTCCACAAGGAATTAAAATAAACCTTTAACTAAAGTTACACTGATACGCTTAACAGTAACCTTCCTACCGATACGTAGAACACTAACCTTCCCACTGATATGCTTAACACTAACCTTCCCACTGATACGCTTTACACTAACCTTCCCACTCTTCCCACTGATATGCTTAACACTAACCTTCCCACTGATACGCCTAACACTAATCTTACTACCGATACGCCTAACACTAACCTTCCCACTCATACACCTAACACTAACCTTCCCACCGATACACTTTACATTAACCTTCCCACTCATACACCTAACACTAACCTTCCCACTGATATGCTTAACACTGACCATCCCACTGATACGCTTTACACCAACCTTCCCACTCATACGCCTAACACTAACCTTCCCACTGATACACCTAACACTAACCTTCCTCCTGATACGTATAACACTAACCTTCCTCCTGATATGCCTAACACTAACCTTTCCACCGATACATCTAACACTGACCATCGGCTAATACTAATCTTCCCACTGATACGCCTAACACTAACTTTCCTACTGATACGCCTAACACTAACCTTCCTGCGGATAAACCTAACACTAACCTTCCCACTGATACGACTAACACTAACCTTCCTACTGATACGCCTAACACTAACCTTCCCACTGATATGCTTAACACTGACCATCCCACCGATACGCTTTACACTAACCTTCCCACTCATACGCCTAACACTAACCTTCCCACCGATACGCTTTACACTAACCTTCCTCCTGATATGCCTAACACTAACCTTCCCACTGATATACTTTACACTGACCATCCCACCGATACGCTTTACACTAACCTTCCCACTGATACGCCTAACACTAACCTTCCCACCGATATATTGGGAGCAATCGCGATTAGCAGTGCTATGCATGCTAATCACGAATCGACGGCAAAACGCTGCATGTCACGAGTTTGCGGTTAACGCTAATTGCAAACGCGGCAGTGAGAACACTGCCATAGGCTTACATGGGCTAGCCGTTTATAAAAACCGCTAGCATTTTGCGCTGAGCAGGAAGCACGCAATTCCCGCTCAAGTGTGAACGAGCCCTAACACTAATCTTCCCACTGATACGCCTATCACTCTCCTTCCCACCGATAAGCCTAACACTAACCTTTCTCCTGATACGCCTAACACTAACCATCCCACCAATACGCCCAACATTAACCATCCCACTGATGCGCCTAACACTAACCATTCCACCGATATGCCTAACACTAACCATCCCACTGATGCGCCTAACACTAACCATTCCACCGATATGCCTAACACTAACCATCCCACTGATGCGCCCAACACTAACCTTCCTCCCGATATGCCTAACACTAACCTTCCTACCGATACTCCTAACACTAACCTTCCTCCCGATACACCTAACCTTCCTCCCGATACACCTAACCTTCCTCCCGATACACCTAACACTAACCTTCCTCCCGATACACCTAACACTAACCTTCCTCCCGATACACCTAACACTAACCTTCCTCCCGACACACCTAACACTAACCATTCCACCGATATGCCTAACACTAACCTTCCTCCCGATACACCTAACACTAACCTTCCTCCCGATACACCTAACACTAACCTTCCTCCCGATACACCTAACACTAACCTTCCTCCCGATACACCGAACACTAACCTTCCTCCCGATACACCTAACACTAACCTTCCTCCCGATACACCGAACACTAACCTTCCTCCCGATACACCTAACACTAACCTTCCTCCTGATACACCTAACACTAACCTTCCTCCCGATACACCTAACACTAACCTTCCTCCCGATACACCTAACACTAACCTTCCTCCCGATACACCTAACACTAACCATCCCACCGATATGCCTAACACTAACCTTCCTCCCGATACACCTAACACTAACCTTCCTCCCGATACACCGAACACTAACCTTCCTCCCGATACACCTAACACTAACCTTCCTCCTGATACACCTAACACTAACCTTCCTCCCGATACACCTAACACTAACCTTCCTCCCGATACACCTAACACTAACCTTCCTCCCGATACACCTAACACTAACCATTCCACCGATATGCCTAACACTAACCTTCCTCCCGATACACCTAACACTAACCTTCCTCCCGATACACCTAACACTAACCTTCCTCCTGATACACCTAACACTAACCTTCCTCCCGATACACCTAACACTAACCTTCCTCCCGATACACCGAACACTAACCTTTCTACCGATACCCCTAACAATAACCATCCCACCGATACGCCCAACACTAACCTTCCCGCTGATACACCTAACACTAACTGAAACACCCTAGCTCCACGTACCGGTCACTTGCCACCCTTCCCAGTCTCTTGGGATAAAGTTCAAGAGGCACTACATTCATTTGTCTCTGTATTGCTGTATATTGCTATGTAACCCCACCCTCCCTGTGATGCTTAGCCTAGGCTGATTAGATATGTGAAATTTTCCTCCTAAAGCATCCTGGGAGATCAGGCATAATTTTACTGGCCTCGGAATTCTAAGTAAACTAACATTCCACAGAGCTGCACCTGACAGGACTATAGAGGCCTCAACCTGGGATACATTTTAGATTGTAAATCGGAGAAAAGAAAGAAAACACTTGACTAAACAATTTATAAATGATTATTGTAAAAAAAAAATAAACAATTTTATTAATTTTGTTATTTTTACTTCAGTTTCTCTTTATCTGCTTTGTGGGTTATTATTTTTACTAACCAATACAATACAATACAATAACATTTGTAAAGCGCTTTTCTCCCATAGGACTCAAACCACACTTGGTAAACAAAGTGGAGATGGAATTGGCTCTCTCAGCTCTATTTCTGTGGTACGTCCCTTTACCAGCAGCCTGTATACATACTACATACACTGGCTCTGCTGTCACCTGCCTCTCAGCTACCCCCGTGCATCTGCTCGGCGCTTGCGGTGCTATCCGTCCCACTAATGAGCCGCCCGCTAGTCCTTCCATGAGATGTGCGGCGCAGTAAATGCATAGTGGGTGTCCATTGAAAGACGACAGGAAGCTACTTGTTGCCTGGCCGATTGGAAGCTGACAGCAAGCTTGCAGTTCAGGCGTCCGGGCAGTAGAGTCCCGAGCAGAGCTGGATTTATTTATTAGTGTTTATGCAGCGCTGTACAGAGTATATTGTCTTGTCACTAACTGTCCCTCAGAGGGGCTCACAATCTAATCCCTACCATAGTCCTATGTCTATGTATGTATCTTGTAGTGCATGTATCATAGTGTAGGGCCAATTTAGGGGGAAGCCAATAAAAGTGACCCAGAGACAATGGATATTAAAAGTTTTTGTTTACTTACCCGGGGCTTCCTCCAGCCCCATAAGCACGGATGCGTCCTCCCACATGCCTCCGTTAAGCGGCAATCAGCACCAGTATTCGGCTCAGTGACGTCAGAGGGGGGCATTCTGCGTAAGCGAAGAAGACCCCGGCTGATTATTATTTATTGTATTTATAAAGCGCCAACATATTTCGCAGTGCTGGACAATAAATAGGGATACATACATTGCAACAAGGGGTGACAGACAGAGAGATAGCAAACGTAGTTTGAGGGCTTGCTTGAAGGAAGGAGCGAGTCTGAGGGGTAGTGGAAGGGAGTTCCATAGGGTGGGGGCAGCTCTTGAAAAGTCTTGTAAGCGTGCATGGGAATGAGAAATGCGTGGGGAGGTCAGGCGGAAATCATTGGAGGACCGGAGGGGACGGGCAGGTATATATCTGTTGACGAGCTCAGAAATGTAGGATGGGCAGGTCTTGTGCACAGATTTGTAGGTAAGGCACAAAACCTAAAACTTAAAGGCTGATGTCGCTGAGCCGAATACCGGACCTGATTACTGCTAATCGGAGGCACACAGGAGGACGGCGAGGGACGCATTCGTGCTTATGGGGCTGGTGGAAGCCCCGGGTAAGTAAAAAATCTATAATATCCCTCGTCCTCGAGTCACTTTAAGTTATCTGTATGTTTTTTGGGATGTGGAAGGAAACCCACGTTGACACAGGGGGAACATACAAACTCCTTGCAGATGTTGACCTGGCTGGGATTTGAACCAGGGACCCAGCGCTGCAAGGCGAGAGCGCTAACCACTATGCCACCGTGCTGCCCTCGGCAATTCCACAAGGCAATTCTAGGCAGTTGCCTTGGGCCTGGAGAGAGGCTAGGGTCCTGGTGTATGCTACTAGCCCCCACCAAATCTAACTAAAAAAAGCCAGGTGGGCAGAAAGTGCTATCTTGCCTAAGGCCCCATTTCATCTCAGTCCTTTTCTGGTCCTGAGACTAGCTGGTCATGCGAGGTGAAGTGTCCTGTGAGAGTTTACGGATACCTATTCCTCTGCAGTCGCCGTGAGGAAATTCACACTCTTCAACGCGCTTCCTCCGTTTTTTCTTCTCCTCTTTTGACCCATATATTTATATTTTGATAATATTAACCTCTTTGAGGTTCCCAGACTGAAGCTTTCCTGCTATTGTCCCCTCGTAGCGATTCTTCCACCGCCATGTGCCAGACTTTCCATTTCACATATCAAAATGTAACAACATAAATCAGATTAAAGAGAAGTTGAGTCCGTTCAGCTTCATTTGAGTGCTCCGGCAGCAACTGCAGGATGTTCAGGCTGGACTGTAGCCTCTCGCCACGGGATTCTATGCATGCAACCCCTTAAGGCAGGGGTCTCAAACTCGCGGCCCGCGGGCCATTTGCGGCCCTCGATACAATATTTTGTGGCCCTCGCCGGCAAACGCTTCCTTATAGTTCGCTTCAGTGCTCCCAAGTAATCCACCGCATCCTCGCCGCTAAACGAGGGCTGCAGAGCCCCCAAATCGCCCGGGGGAAATCCGCCGCCATTTCCTGGAAGGGGCAGAGCTTTCAGCTTCAGCTCTGCCCCTCCTGACATCAATCGCCGCACGGATCGCCGTCTGTCCCCGCCCCTCTCTGTGAAGGAAGAGTGAGAGGGGCGGGCAGAGGTGGAGATGCGCCGCGATTGTGAAATTCCTTATGCGGCCCAGCCTCATCCTGACTTTGCCTCCTGCGGCCCCCAGGTAAATTGAGTTTGAGACCCCTGCCTTAAGGTGTACACGAGCCGAATCTCAGGTACAAAATAAGATACTTACCTATAGAGAGGGAAGCCTCAGGATCCTATCTAAGCCTCCCTCGTTGCTCTGATGTCCCTCATTGCTCAGCGCGGCCACGCAAGGCATTGTCGCTAATCATATCGGTGCTGCGCACTTCCTCTTCCTATAGCGTGGCCACGCAGCTCCGTGCTACTGCACATGCGCATCCGTACTCGCGCGGCTACTGCGCAGCCACGCTCGTAACAGAACAGGAGCATGTCCCTGATCTGGAGTGGAGCCGCGCTCAGCGATGGGGACATCAGAGCAGGGAGGGAAGCCTCAATAGGATCCTGAGGCTTCCCTCTCTTCAGGTAAATATCTATTTTTGATCCTAAGCTAAAGCTTTAAGCCGGTTTTGCACCTATTTTTTGCGCTGGGCCGGGGATGCAAAGCTTCTGCCGAATTCCACCGCAATGCAAAAAATGACAAAACTACGACCCTGTGGAAGAGTGCGGTGACAGGGTCCTATGATATGCATAGCGCCACCCCCCCACCCCCCCCTCAATGTTGTACTCCATGCTGCGCAGGAAGTATGTCATAAGGATTCTCGTCAGTCCGCATGCGTGAAGCACCGTGCTCCGTTGTTAACTCATAGGGCCTGATTCACAAAGTGGTGCAAAGTTTTTCGCGGACTTTTGCGCGCGCAATTTGCCGCGATTCCCGCGATCGCGGACTTTTGCGCGCGCAAAAGTCAGCGAAAAAGTTTGCACCGCTTTGTGAATCAGGCCCATAGCGTGTTGCCCATAGACTTCCCTTACCAAAAGCACGGTGCTTGTGATGACACACTGTTGCTCTTGCGACGGATCGCATACTTCCGGCCCACAACAAGGGGCCGCAATAGGTGTGAAAGTCACCATAGACTTTAATTGTTTTTGCGGCAAAATAGGGTAACGCAACGCTGGTTTACTCTGCTGGTGTGAAAGGGGCCTCCTAGTTTCTTGAATACTCTACTAGCCAACCCTCCGTGCGCTTTACTGTCACTGTACCATTCCTAACATTGACCCTTCTCTCCTAACCACGCCTAAAGCATGTGGCCTGGCAGGGCTTGAAACTCGATCCCTTGGGTGGCATTGCAGGACCGTACAGATGTGTTGCTAGCTTGCAGGGTAGGAACAAGCTCTGTTGCTATACAGGGAGGACCAATGGAGCGGCTTGGGAGTGACATCATGGTGTAGGCGGAGTGAGTGGGGCAGACAATGCGTTCGGCTCTAGCATTGGCTAGACAAGACCCCAGCAGCTATCCGTCGAATCAGCGGGAATCAAAGCAGTTAGGCTTGGTGGATGAGCTAATACGCATGTACCTCTAAGGCTAACACCCTCCCTAGCCCTAACACTTTTTCCAGCCATCATCCCTTAACTGTCCTTTAAAACTAACCTTAATGTCTAAACTGACTTAACCCATTCGCCTTACCTTTTATGGTAAAATCCCTGAAAACATCTGGCGCATCTCCTAATCATGTAATTGTGCCTAATTAGCCTAACGAGATCCTTGCTATGAGGCCTGCGTCAGCAGAGGTCACCCCCGATCTCCTGCTCTCTGCTACTCTGTGATTGGGAAGGCTGCTGTGTTATCCTTCCTGACACCCCTGGTTTATATAGAGGACAGAATACGGTATACTGTATTACGAAAAAAATATCACTTAACAGGTGGCAATCTAACTATGGCCTTGGATAAAAAAAGAAATACAATGAAAAACAGATCCACGTGACAAATTTTTGAAGCCCTCAAACATCTCTGGCTATCAGGACATCTGAAATGAAAATCTTGCCCCAGAGGTCAGGGAATGGTAATTCCAAAAAGAGCTGTTGGGCTGATGACAAGGGGTATTTTAGGAAATTGCTACAAGCATGCGGCGAACTCTCCCTCGAATGGGAAAGCCGAGAAGCCTATCTCTCCATCTTCTTACGTCTTCTATTGCCGGAAATGCACGAGAGGTATGAACGCACCACATCATCCATAGCATGGTGCACGGCTATTTATACCGAGGAGGACCATGTTACAGGCCTCATTATGATGGCCGGCCATCTGTCATCGATGATCCGGTTTCTGTCGTCTGCACTGAGGAACAGCTTGCTGTGTCTTTCATGTGGCAGTTGTGTTGGGCTAAATGGAGACTCCTCTTTCTGCCTCGCCATTGAAGTTGGTGACGGATATCAATTACGAGACATGGAGAAGTGGCTCCTTCACGGTCAAGACACGTAGACAACGTAGCCCAAGAGAAAGCACTTTGTCTGCGGAGTTTTCTGTTTCACTGAAAGGGGACGGGGTCTGGCAGATGGGGGGCTAAAGTGGACCTGTTAGGCTTGGAGACCTGAGGAACCTGACCTAATATCCAGTCTCTTGGCCTACTGGCATGAGCTACATGTACACACTGGATTAAATTTAGCCGGGACGGCCACTACAGATGCCTTGGGTAAGAATCTAGCCTGAGATCTTGAAGATAAACACAGTAATGAGTTTTTAAAGGGAACTGAGCACCAGGGACATTCTTTTTTTTTTTAAACGTGAACCTCCCTATGAGGTAACACAGGAAATGGATCAAAACAGAGGCACCAAAAACGATAAAATACGCTAAAAGCAGTTTCAAATTGGAGGTAGTGGTGGACTTTCCTCCCAACAGAAGACAGGGTTGTACTCGCATCTCCCAGACTACATCTCCCAGCATGCATTGTGGCTTGACTTGTTTGTTTACTACGAGTTCTATGCACAGAAGGAGATGCTGCTTGCTTGACAGTTGAAAAAAGTCGTCATTTCCCACAATGCACCAAGGTTCACAGACAGGAAACTGTCAGGACCATGATCATGACATCACACTTTGGGAGGGGTATTATCTATACAGACTCCCCTGATGCTCTATTTCAGAAAAAGTAAAGTTTTCTCGCGGGAAATCAGCTTCTGATTGGGATTATGTTCAAAACTGGGTTAAAATTCCTTTTTAAAGGACAACTGAAGTGAGAAGAATATGGAGGCAACCACATTTATTTCCATTTAAACATTACAAGTTGCCTGGCAGCCATACTAATCTATGTGGCTGCAGTAGTTTCTGAATCATACCAGAAACAAGCATGCAGCTAATCTTGTCAGATCTGGCAATGTCAGAAACACCTGATCTGCTGCATGCTTGTTCAGGGGCTATGGCTACAAGTATTAGAGGCAGAGGACCAGCTAGATAGCCAGGCAACTGGTATTGTTTAAAAGGAATTTAAGTATGGCAGCCTCCGCGTAACTATCGCTTCAGTTGTCCTTTAACTTATGTGAGATATGTGAGATGAGCGTTTATGCTTACAGGAAACAATGCCAGGCACACCAGTAATGACAGGGACCCCCCTCATCTGTCATTATAGAGGCAGCCTGTCGCCAGGAGGAGGATCGGCCTCCAGTCATCCCTTTCTTGGAGATGGATAAAGTGGATAAGGGTCAGGATGCTGACCTCCTTTGCAGCCAATCAGTCACCTCCATTTCCCCGCCAGCATTCCCTTATGAGAGCAGCAGCACAGTGTCCTGGGAGCCACGCGTAGCCTCCACGTGGCTGCTATTTCCATCTCTATGGCATCAATCACTTGCCACGCTAAGGTGTTATCTAGAAATAGAGGGGGGTTGTGTTACCGGCCGATGTGCTGTGTAATGAGACTGCAATCCCGGCCTCCTCACAGGACTCGTATGACCTAGGAAGGCTGCATGAGGTAAGGGGAGGCGGCCGGATATATCCGCACAGATTTTCCAGGAGCAGAAGGTTATGAGAAGCCGCTGGTCAGCATTCCTGGTCACGCCAAATGGCCGGTGACACCGGAGACCGTGTGCTGGGGCCTCATTATCTGTGATGATATCTGGTTCCATGATAAGCCCTACAGCTGTCCTCGAAGGTTGGCTGGGGAATGCAGGGGTTAAATGTCAATCACCTGAGAGCGATTGTCCAAACGATGAAAGCAGTCATTTCCCAGCGTTATTAATGGCCATCTGCCACCCACTTTCACACTTGGAGGAAGTCCAGAAGAACTACACCTCACTGACTAAAGCCTCGAACGAGACTCTAGCGTGTGTACTGCCCCCCCCCCCTCCAGGACCCCAACTCTTCAGCCTGCACGATCAGCCCAGCACATTATCCTCCCATGTGACGTACCTCTTGTGCCACTCCGTTGACCCCCACATGGCAAAAAAGAAGTGCGCCCTCTATGAACAGTGTCCTCCCCAGGCTCTTTTAGCCGGGTACTCGACCCGGCTAGTTTTGGTGCGCACCTGGCTGTCATTGGCTCACCTCCTCCTCTGCTGTAAGCAGAGTTGCACACATAAGCACCGGCCCGGCATTCATGCCACCCAGCTGGAAAAAAATTCTGGGGAGAACATTGACGCATCTCTCCAGTGCAAACCCGGAGAATCCCCCATGTAGAGATGGACTGGCCCAAAACCTGTTGGTTCTGTCAGTATTTAACCACTTAAAGGATACCCGAAGTGACATGTGACATGATGAGATAGACGTGTGTACAGTGCCTAGCACACCAATAACTATGCTGTGTTCATTTTTTTCCTTCTCTGCCTGAAAGAGTTAAATATCAGGAAGTGACTACAGTGTGACCCTCACTGATAATAAATTCCAACTATAAAACACTTTCCTAGCAGAAAATGGCTTCTGAGAGCAAGACACAGATAAAATGGGGAATTTCTTATCAGTGAGGGCCACACTGTAGGCACTTCCTGAGTCAGCCACTTACTGTACATACCTGATATTTAACTGTTTCAGGGAGAAAAAGAAAAAAAGGAACACAGCCTAGTTATTTGTGTGCTAGGCACTGTACATACACATGTCTATCTCATCATGTCACATGTCACTTCGGGTATCCTGTAAGGACTGCTGTGTTAAACCCCCCTAGTGACCAGGCTATTTTTTACAAAATAGGCCACTGCATTAAGGGCTCGCTGCAGGGCGCCGTACAACTCAGCACTCAAGTGGTTCTCTCTTCCCCCCCCCCCTTTTTTTTTCTTCCCACCAACAGAGCTTTCTGTTGGTGGGCTGTGATCGCTCCCCAGATGTTTTTTTTTTTTATTATTATTATAAATATTTATATATATTTTTTTAACAATAGAAAACACTAATTTATTTTGTATATTTTCCCCCCTCCCTACCTCCCCTACCAGCCAGTCACAGTGATTGGCTCACATAGACATCAGCCTATGAGAGCCAATCACTCTCTGTGCCTCTAGAGGGCACAGCCGTGTCACACGGCTGTCCCCAGTACAGCGCTGCCGTAGATCGCAGTGTAATAACAGTCCCTAGTTACGATCGCCGCTGGGAGACTGATGACGGAGCTGAGCTCTGTCATTCAAGTGGGTATGTGCGTCGATCCCCAGCAAAACACGCCCCCAGGACTGCACGCTGATTGGCGTTAGGCGGTCCTGGGGTGCTGCTCCGCTCATGCCCGTTCGCGTGAGGCGGACGTTAAGTAGTTAACTGCCTACTTTTTTTGGCAATAGTGGTCCTTTAAAGAATAAAGAAATCCCCACAGTGAAAGTGCTCTAACCTCAAATATAAACATGGCTTCCAGGTCCTGCTTGCCAAAGCTTTGCATCACTTCAAGTAAATACTTCTCAATACTAGTATTACATTCACAAAAAAAAACTATTTTTAGCAGTAAACAAAATGAATGCAAGAAACATATCCCCTCCGTAGTGCCCGGGGATCGCTTCCTGCTTGAGGCAGGGCTAACGGCCGCAGCCCTGCCTCTCAGCGCGTCTATCAGCGCTGATTGCCGCCTCTCCCCGCCCCTCTCAGTCTTCCTTCACTGAGAGGGGCGGGGGAGAGGCGGAGATCCGCCGCTGATAGACGCACATGGAGCAGGGGCCCCAGCCGTCCCGTTTTCGCCGGGACCGTCACGGGTTGGGGGAGGGGTCCCGCTGTCCCGGGATAGCCCCCCTTGTGTCCCGGCAGGCAGCAGCTCCTCTCCAGCGGAGGAAAAAAGAAGGATCGAGGCGCCAGCCGCGGCTGTGGTGTGCGGGATGCGGGCCAAGCTTGCCCCCCTCCCTCCGAATGTGCCCCCCAGTGTCCCCCTGTATGGCGCAGCAGAGCGGCAGTCTTACCATCTTCCTCGCGTACTGGCATCTCGTCTTCCAACTACTTCCTGTGACGTCACAGGAAGCGGAGAAGACGAGATGCCCATATGCGAAGAGGAATGGTAAGACTGCCGCTCTGCTGCGCTCGTATCTCGCCATACAGGGGGACACTGGGGGGCACATTCGGAGGGAGGGGGGACAAGCTTGGCCCGCATCCCGCACACCACAGCCGCGGCTGGCGCCTCGATCCTTCTTTTTAGCTGGGCACCCTCACCCTTCTCCCCACCATTTTTATATATATATATATATTTTTTTTTTGACTAGGGGTGTGTCAGGGGGTGTGGTTGGGGGCGTGGTCGGGGGCGTGGCTTAAGTGTCCCGGTTTCTCATCTCAGAAAGTTGGGAGGTATGCATGGAGGCAGAGCTACAGCCGAAAGCTCTGCCTCCAGGAGCAGCAAAATCTACGACCAAGTTGGTAGTGGATTTTGAAGGGGGGGATTTGGGGGGTAAAGACCTCTCGTTCTGCCGCAAGAGAGCTGCGTTTTAGCAGGGGCAAACATGCCCATGTAGAATATAAGGTAAAAAGCTGTCTTAAAAGTCGCTTCAGAGTTTCTTTAAGATACTCTATACATTGCACATTTCCTGGAAGCAAAGCTCCACTTTAATTAGCCCTGCAGCCCTCAGCTCTGCTACTGAGCCAGCTGCAGGAAGTGTTATCCTTATTTGCTCTCACTGTATCCCTAATTTCACAGAGCAGTAACAGGAAGCAGTCATGTGACCCGGATAGAGGATGTCTCTTGGCAGGAGTTTACATCCCCCCCCCCCCCCCCATCACATGTGCCCCCCAGTTACCTGCTCCATAACGACACCTACCCTCCCCAGCCAATCCCAGGAGGCGGTGAAGTCATTGTTTACTTGTGGTTGAAGAAATCAGGTCACCTCGTGTCCTGGACTGAGGAAAGCCAACACAATGGCAATGTGCAGGATATATTCCATGTGTCATCACACTGCAGATAACAAACAGCACAATCATTGTAATATCATTGTGGAGAAGTGAGGGTCGGCCTTCGGTGCGGGTTAATAATAGACGGTGATCAGTGCTGTGGAGTCTGCATCCTGCTCAGATGAATTCATAACTCTGGTTACTCACTTCCCTTCCGATACTTCAGGGAGCGGAGCGATGGCTTCTTATAACAGAAGGCATTCATGGCTCATTACCTTCGTTACAAATCTACTTTGCTGTACTTGACGGCATGTCTCCTGGAAGTTCTACTGAAGGAGATATCGGGTAGCTTCAACAGAAAACCCGAGAGATACTTATGTTTGGACCAGGGGGGAGCTAATCCGTTATAGCAATGACTTGTGCATACGCTAGACGGAACTTGGCCAAGTTGGCCGTTAAGAGCATTCATGTATACATATGTCTCTCAAGGTCACTTAAAGCAGCAGGGACAGCCATACTATCCCAGGGAAAAAAATATAAATAGTTAAATACTTATTCTACTTACATTTCATATATATTGTACTGTCCACATTTAGATTTCAGTGAATTTTATATAGTAAATAAAGAGAAAACTGTTCCAGGCATTTTCCATCTTTACTGCCCCTGGCTTAACCTTCCTGGCGGTAAGCCCAAGCTGAGTTAGGGCTATGCCGCGCAGGAGGATTTCTCGCCCTGCTGGGCCGATTTGCATATTTTTTTTTTTGTACACGCAGCTAGCACTTTGCTAGCTGCGTGTACTGCCCGATCGCTGCCGCTCTGCGCCGATTCGTCGCCGCGCCGCCCAGTGCCAGGCAGCGCTGAGGGGTGGATCGGGACTCCCTTTGACGTCGGTGACGTCATCCCGCCCTAAGCCCTAATGGAAATCCCGTTCAGAATGGGATTTCCGGACGGGCTTGATCGCCATAGGCGATCAAAGAGGGTGGGAGGATGCCGCTGCACACCGGCTGTCATGTAGCTGGCGCTAGGCTAGCTACATGATTTTTTTAAAAAAATAGCGCTGCGCTGCCCCCTGGCGGTTTTAATTGACCGCCAGGAGGGTTAAGCCAATCCTGATGTCATTTCCTCCCTTACTCTCTTTTTTTTCACCTAGAGACTGCACTGTCATATCTCATTTGCTTTGTAAACACGTGAGCATAGCATAGATCGTATTTTAACAGCTTCTGCAGAGGGGTGAGGTGTATCTCCCTTCTTCTGTCACACTGAACTGCCCTCAGCCAATCAGTGAGGAACAGGAACGTGGGAGTGGAGGTAACAAGCTTCCCTTTCCTCAGCAGTGTACCAAAATATAGCCAGGCTAACTGAGATAAGATTAATTACAGCAGAAACATTTATGGTTATATTGGAATGCTTGTAATGCAGACTGCATGTACTGTATCTTAAAAAAATACCCCATTTACTGGCTTATGTAAAGCTACTGGCCATCAATACAGTGTGCCCAGTGTGTATTTTTCTGGGGATTGGTTTATCTGTACAGTAGTCAGTAGTCACTTCTATGGTTTCCATCTGATCCCATTCGTTTAGTTTCAGCGTGCCTTGTCGTTATTCCATACCAACCCGCACGGCGAATCTGTATGTGATCCTGAACAGGTCTTTGTTCAAGTAGTATATGACCCTCAGGGCCGGATTTACCATAAGGCACTGTAGGCACGTGCCTACAGGCGCCTGATGATGGAAAGGTGTCTCATGCCTCTTCCCTAGGGCCTCCCTCCCTTCTTCCCTATGCAGAGTCCCAAGCAGAGTGTAAATGAGAGGTTACTCACCCTGCTCTCTGCATTCCACTGCCGAGAGCTCCCCTCAGCCGGGGGCAGCACTAGCTACTTAATTCTGAGGGTAACTAAACCTTCCGAATGTTAAGGGACACCTGGTGTAGCTATGGTAAACAGGAGAAGTAAGGAGAAGTGACAGCTGGGCCTGCCAGCACACTTGTAGTGCGGTTTGGCAGGGGTTTGTAGGGTCATGGAGGGTGAAGTCTAGGGTGCCAGGATTTCTGTGCCTATAGGCTCCTGTGATGTAAATCTGGGCCTGATGACCCTGTTACTTTAGTATTATCTAATCTTGTAAAGCAGTTCTATTACTGTTGCTTTTTACAACCACAGCTGCATTAACCTGACTTGGCTTATTCTGTAGAGTCATGTTTTACAATTATAGTTGGAACGTATTGTCATTGTAAAGTTAGTGGGATGTTTTCCTCATCGGTGGACATTGATATTTCAGCCGTTTTCACTGTCTGAGCTCTGTACTGTCTAGCTAGATATAATCTGACAAAGAAGATACATGAACTTAACAGCGGTCTAAGTAGGCCTTATGTTGGATGAAGCCCCCCTCTCCATTAATACAATAAATAAATAAATGCAGCATATCACATAAATAGGCAGTGTCACTTAAACATAACTAGTCAGGGTTACCTGGCTTCTATGCTGGCTGGTCTGGCTTTCTGCTGGGCGGCTGGCCTGCTGCCAGGTTGTCTGGCAGTCCCCCCATGTCATTCCCTGACCTTCTAGTGGACCTCCAATGCTCCCACAGGCCTCCCATTGAGGCACCACAACTCCCAGCATGCCCTGATAGAATAGACCAAGTCTGTCATAAGGACATTAGACTATGACTATGGTAGAGTAGATTGGGAACTCCTCTGAGAACAGTCAGTGACATGACTATGTACTCTGTAAAGTGCTGCAGAAGATGCCAGTGCTATAGTAAATACATAATAATAATATGATAGGACATTAGACTATGACTATTGTATGATTAGATTGTGAGCTCCTCTGAGGACAGTCATTGACATGATTATGCACTCTGTAAAGTGCTGCAGAAGATGTTAGTGCTATATAAATACACTAGCCAACCCGCGTCGTAGCATACGCCGCATCTATCTATCTAATACAGTACGTGCCTCAACCTTGAAGCAAGAAGAAGTAGGCTTTCCATGAGAAAATGTATGCGTGCTCAAACACCAAGTTTAACCCTAGCAAGTCTTGCTTTGCAAATCCTGCCTAATTGGCTATTCATGAGGCAATGCTCATGCAAATACGCCCCCCCCCCCCCCCAAGCGTGGCCAGCGCTGGAGAGAGCCGTCCGCACCCACCTCCTAATATTAAAAACAGCCACTTACTTTAAAGAGAAACTCCAACCAAGAATTGAACTTTATCCCAATCAGTAGCTGATACCCCCTTTTACAGGAGAAATAGAATGATTTTCACAAACAGACCATCAGGGGGCGCTGTGTGACTAATTTTGTGCTGAAACCCCTCCTACAAGAGGCTCTGAATACCGCGGTACTCTGGGCAAACTGCCACAATGTAACAATGTTCACAGACAGGAAATGGCTGTTTAAAGCTGTCTGTAACAGCCAGAGCAGCTAGAAACAGCTACATAACCTGCCCACAGTAACAATGTCACCATGTAATACATGTCAGAATGTGAATCTGGGAGAGGAAAGATTTTACAATGAGCAAACACTGACTAAATCATTTATACATAATTATTGTAAAAATGAAGCACTTTTTTTATTAAATTATTTTCACTGGAGTTCCTCTTTAACGTCCA
Organism: Hyperolius riggenbachi; assembly: GCF_040937935.1. NCBI lineage: Eukaryota > Metazoa > Chordata > Amphibia > Anura > Hyperoliidae > Hyperolius > Hyperolius riggenbachi. Next base: position 419,198,494 of record NC_090650.1, read on the forward strand.
TTGGGTTCTGCTACATGCGCATTAATTTTCTCATGGAAAGCATTTTGTGCAGTTTGTATCCTTTGGAGGCAGGTGGTGGAGGGCTTGCTACGGTGGTGTGAACCCTGGAGTGAGTGCGCCTGTCCTCCCCCCCCCCCCTCTGGAGTGCTGTATGTGAGCCAGCCCTGAGCTCTAAAGCTCGGGGTGACCCATGCTTCTCTCCTTTCTCATGTGGTGCCCCCAAATAAATGCGCATGTAGCAGAACGCAATGGACGTTAAGGTAAGTGCCTGTTTTTAATATTGGGAGGTGGGTGCAGATGGCTCTCCCCGGCGCTGGCCACACTTGGGGGGGGTCGTCCACGCCACCCAGCCTCCCCCTCCGGGGTGCCGCTGTGGTTTCCAGGCAGTGAGAGAGCCTGGGACCCTGCGGTCCCCCCAGTTGTATAAAAAGGGGGCATTGGGAATCCTCCCCGTGGAGGCCTGGAGCACACCAAAAACTGCTAGCAGATCCGCAAAATGCTAGCAGATTTTGAAACGCTTTTTCTGTAGCATTTCACCTAGCATTTTGCGGTTTTGTAAAGCGTTTTTGGTGTAGTAGATTTCATATATTGTTACAGTAAAGCTGTTACTGAACAGCTTCTGTAACAAAAACGCCTGCAAAACCGCTCTGAACTGCCGTTTTTCAGAACGGTTTGCGTTTTTCCTATACTTTACATTGGAGGCAGAAACACCTCCGCAATCCAAAAAATGCCTCACCTCGGGAGTATGCGTTTCAGCAAAACGCCTCCCGCTCTGGTGTGCACCAGCCCATTGAAATACATTACCCAAGCGTATCCGCAGCCGTAAGTGGTTCGCAAAACGCTGCCGAACCGCTCTGGTGTGCACTAAGCCGGATAGTGCTAATGTAGCATGTAGCAGGGTGACTGCTTTGTGGTATTGGTTTGTGCATGCATTTGCATGAGCATTGCCTCATGAATAGCCAATTAGCCCAGATTTGCAATGTCAGACTTGCTAGGGTAAGGCCTCTTTTCCATGGACTGTAAATAGGCAGTGAAATGGCTCTCAAACTCTCACAACTACTCACTGCTGCCTGGTAACTGCTTGCTGCTGCCTGGTAACTGATTGCTGCTGCCTGGTAACTGCTTGCTGCTGCCTGGTAACTGCTTGCTGCTGCCTGGTAACTGCTTGCTGCTGCCTGGTAACTGCTTGCTGCTGCCTGGTAACTGCTTGCTGCTGCCTGGTAACTGCTTGCTGCTGCCTAGTATCTGCTCACTGATGCCTGGTAACTGCTTGTTGCTGCCTGGTAACTGCTTGTTGCTGCCTGGTAACTGCTTGTTGCTGCCTGGTAACTGCTTGTTGCTGCCTGGTATCTGCTCACTGCTGCCTGGTAACTGCTCACTGCTGCCTGGTAACTGCTTGTTGCTGCCTGGTATCTGCTCACTGCTGCCTGGTAACTGCTCGCTGCTGCCTGGTAACTGCTTGTTGCTGCCTGGTATTTGCTCACTGCTGCCTGGTAACTGCTTGCTGAGCACACAGCTCAACAGTCCGTGGAAAAGAGGCCTTAAACTTGGTGTTTGAGCACGCATAAATTTTCTCATGCAAAGTACTTCTTCTTGTTTGAAGGTTGAGGCACTTAGTCTATTATATATATAGATATATATAGATAATAGTAGTAATATGGTAGGACAGTAGACTATAACTGTGGTAGGGATTAGATTGTGAGCTCCTCTGAGGACAGTCAGTGACATGACTATGCACTCTATAAGTGCTGCAGAAGATGTTAGTGCAATATATTTACATAATAGTAGTAATATGGTAGGACAGTAGACTATAACTATGGTAGGATTAGACTGTGAGCTCCTCTGAGGACAGTCAGTGACATGACTGCGCTCTGTAATGTGCTGCAGAAGATGTCAGTGCTATATAAATATACAATAATAATGTTGAGAGCTTGCACTAAGGCTGTACGTGTGAGGCTTTGCGTCTGCATTTTAGAGACTTGTGTCTGTTGGAATAACTTAAAGCATCAGGCAGTGCCAGTAAGAGGTACAGTATATTGTTATTACTATGAGTTCCATGCTTCTCCTAGTAAAGTGTCCACTTGAAATGGTTGGAATGTCCACTGCCTACCTTTGGGCCAAGCAGTTGAAAGTCTGTCGATGTTTTGCGGAAGGAAAGCATCAGCTGGTCGTTGAGTCTTGACGGATCACATTGTTAGGAAGACAGACCAGAGCTATGGCAATTATAGACAAAAGACCAACTCGGGAGCCTCTGGTTCAACAGACCGAGCTCCAGACTCCACAGAAAGGGTGAGCCATGAAGTCTCCCCGCCAGGCGTGGTACGAGGTTTTAAAAGACAAGGACATTAGGAGGTCACTGGTGGAGCGGAGAATATTTATGGGTGATGTCAAAACTGTTACTGGAAGAAAGGAGAGGTGGAGAAATAATTTATAAGCTAGCCATAAAGACTTTGAATTGTATACTGAAGGGCATCAGAGATGAGAATAAGGACGGGTTCTTCAGTTGTAGGTCACTGAGCACGCCTACATCCTGGAGCCATCTTCAGATGTGAGTATCTGGTGATCTGTACGTGACTAACTTTGCTATCACACATACATCCAGTTATCTGTCTGCCCCTCACTGTACTTCTAATACTTAGGCTAAGTTTCCACTTGAGCGTTTTGTATCCGTTTTTCTGCTCAGAATATTTGCATTGATTTGGTAGTGAATGGGGCTGTTTCCATTCAATGCGAATTTTCGTACGCATTCATACGCGTAAAAAAATTCTGAGGTCCTGCATTATTTTTCCGGACATCGCGTAGAATTTGTATATAATGCTTTGCATAGGCAGCGCAAATTTTCTGGTTATTTGCGCGAAAATTCGCATTAGATCCATGGTTTCAGGAAGTTGTCAGCAGTCATGGCTAAGCTGTTACTAGGCAGATTATGTTATGGTTGACTAATGCAAATTTTCGCATATGAAAATTTGCATAGAAACGCATACAAATTTACATGCAAATTTTCACCACTTAATCTTATGAGATTTTTTGCATGCGAAAATTTCACACTACAGTGGAAACGTAGCCTAAAACTAGCATGGCCCGAAGCAGAGGTCTGCCCACTGCTCCTGGTATCCCACCAATCCACACTAGCTGTTGTGAACAAGAGTGATGTTGTCTCCTGTCTGCCTAAAGAAGCTAGGAGGTGGGGCTTCTGCTAGTCAGGGAGGGGCTTCTCAGTGCCTTACCTTCAGAAACTCCACCTCCCTGCCTATCTTTTTATCTTTTGTAATGACAGCTAGTGCTATCCTGTGTCACCAAGCTGATCACACGCATGCTAATGTTTGGGGACATGCGCAGTAGGGAATTTTTCATAATTTTGTGCTGCTCTAAATTATGATGGGGGGGGGGGTTAAGATTTTTTACAGCATGTTTTAAATCAACCATGTTCCCGTCTCCCTCTTAACTGAAGCCTCCACAACTTATGGGAGAGCTTCCAGTACCCTGTTAATAGGAACTTTCAATAGCAGGGGCATAACTAGGCTTCATGGGCCCCATCCCCATGTAAAAAAAATTGTGGGGCTCCATGCTAAAAATTTGCCTGTGACCCCTGGGCCCTCTTAATGTGTGCACATACTTACATTGGCACGGCTCCACTTTCATCTCTGCAGCACGGGAGTGTGCACCAGCAGTCCTCTGTAAGGCCCCAATGTCACATGACATGCATCAGGAGGCCCCAGTGTCACATGACATGCATCAGGAGGTCCCAGTGTCACATGACATGCATCCGGAGTCCCCAATGTCATGTGACATGCAGCAGGGCCTTACAGAGGAACGCTGTGCGTGCTGCAGAGTATATATGCACGCTGGTCTGCATAAGGTGGGGTGAGTGCCGGCTCAATAGTACCAAACAGGCTGCTTGCCTGTAGCAGCATGATACGTCTGTACAGCCATTTTCTTTCTCCTGAATCTATCACTCAAAGCGACTACCAGCCATCATTCCGAACAACAGTAACTGATCGTCTGTACGAGTCTAAAAAATACGAAAGATTTTATTCTGCTGCCGTTACCTGAATGACTTTTGGAGTATCGGAATGTCAGACATTCCCCTAATATAGTTATTTTATCCCATAACCTCTTGGGGCCAGTGGGCGGAGCCACACCAATGATCCACTTATGCCCTCCCGTAAGCCAGACACCCCCCAGGAGATCGAAGCAGGCATTGGCTGTTCTAAAGAGGGTGCATTGCTTAGCAGAGTCCAGAGGCCGGCAACCCCGGTGACATCTGCATACCATAAAATAAATCTTTTAGGCCCGCCACCGGCAGCCCTCTCCTCTCTATTAACACCCCCACCGTTATTTCAAATCACCGTGTTTAAACAGCAGCACTTTTCTGCAGAGACTGATAGCTATTCCCGGCGGGGGTCCCCTCCGAAGTCAGCGCTGGTGGAGCCTTCAGCGCTTCGCACTGTTCCGGGGAGTGACGGTCTCTTCCACTACCCATCCTATTATGCCAAGATCTGTGATCTCCAGAGTCCCTGATGGGAAATAAACCCTCAGCCATGTATCAGGCCGCCAGGATGACAGCGGGGGACATCCTTATTATCTACATTAAGATTTATGACCTTTCTTCTCGGTGGCATCCTACTTAGCCGAATTACTGAATAAAAGAGACGGCCCATCTGGTTTCGCGTTGGCTTTTCATGTTTTGTCTTCTTTCTTAATAAAATTAATTGAATTATTCAACTCGCTGCCCTTCATTAGTAATACAGAGGAGAGGGAAATAAATATCATCTGAAGAGGAAGCGAGGTGGCAGCTATAAGTGAGTATGTAACTTCAGAGGAAGAGTCACCGTGGGCAACAAAGTCCAAGTTTATATTGAGAATGAGCAGTAAGAGAATTCACCACTTTGTAGAAACTGAGGGAAGGCGGGTTGACCAAAGGTCAGACCCTAAATGGGTGGGGCTAGTCATCGCTGCCAGTCACAAGGTGCTTGGGAGCCCAATAGACTAGAAACTACAGCATGTCCAAAGGTCAGCCTACTAAATGGGTGGGGCTAGTGATTGCTGCCAGTCACAAGGTGCTTGGGAGCCCAATAGACTAGAAACTACAGCATGTCCAAAGGTCAGCCTACTAAATGGCTGGGGCTAGTGATTGCTGCCAGTCGCAAGGTGCTTGGGAGCCCAATAGACTAGAAACTACAGCATGTCCAAAGGTCAGCCTACTAAATGGGTGGGGCTAGTCATCGCTGCCAGTCACAAGGTGCTTGGAAGCCCAATAGACTAGAAACTACAGCATGTCCAAAGGTCAGCCTACTAAATGGGTGGGGCTAGTCATCGCTGCCAGTCACAAGGTGCTTGGGAGCCCAATAGACTAGAAACTACAGCATGTCCAAAGGTCAGCCTACTAAATGGGTGGGGCTAGTGATTGCTGCCAGTCACAAGGTGCTTGGGAGCCCAATAGACTAGAAACTACAGCATGTCCAAAGGTCAGCCTACTAAATGGGTGGGGCTAGTGATTGCAGCCAGTCACAAGGTGCTTGGGAGCCCAATAGACTAGAAACTACAGCATGTCCAAAGGTCAGCCTACTAAATGGGTGGGGCTAGTGATTGCTGCCAGTCACAAGGTGCTTGGGAGCCCAATAGACTAGAAACTATAGCATGTCCAAAGGTCAGCCTACTAAATGGGTGGGGCTAGTGATTGCTGCCAGTCTTGAGGTGCTTGGGAACCCAATAGACCAGAAATGATGGGATGTCCAAAGGTCAGCCCCCTAAATGGGTGGGGTTAGTGATCGCCAGTAACAAGGCGCTTGGGAATACACCATAGAGCAGAAACTAAGGGAAGGCAGATACTTACCAGTCCAGTACTGTGCCCTGGCACCCTACTTTGGAGAGGGTGTAGAGCACTTTAATCCCATACAATGCAAATTGCCTAAGGGTGCCTCAGATCAGTCATTTATAATGTGGTGGATTATGTCACAGAAGAAGGAATTGGCCCTTAACCCTACCTGGTGTGTCGTGGAGAGATCTGGAGTCTTGGATAATCTAAATATACACACACATCCAATTTAGATTGGCCAATCACTGACCAATTTTCCACCTTCATGTAGTATGAAGGCCAACAGACTTTGAATACTATGAGCAGATTGTGTAGGTTAATTTTCATACTACCTGGAAGAGGTAAAATGAGCCAGTCATCAGCCAATTAAATTTGGATGTGTCTTTAGCCTTGGGCAGGTCGATAGCATTCTTCTCCTTACCTCATGTTGTCCATCGTATCCAGTGTAGGCAAGCGTTGTGTATGTACAGCATCGGCCTCAAACTGATGCCCTGGGACTCGTGCATGGAGCTACTGAGAGTGGTAAGGAGGTTCCAAGGGTAGGGGTAGCATGACAGAAGCATCCAGCTCCAAAGATTTTGAGGTGCACACTGGGGACAAACATTTCATCTGACTCAGATACTTCCTCAGAGGTCCCGAATTTAAACAACCCTAGTCCTATTGACTATTCTATGATCAGAAATTGGTTGGTTGTGCTTTGCAGGATTTGAAGTAAAGCCATGTAGCCATAGTCTTTTCCATCTCCTCTCATATTTGGGAATGCTATTAACCTCCCTGGCGTTGTGAGGTTTTTTTTTTTTTTTGCATAATTTTTTTTTCTATCATATAGCTAGCCTAGCGCTAGCTACATGATGCCCCCCTCCCTGCGGCGTCCCTCCCACCCCTCCGATCGCCGCCGGCGCGCTTGCCCGTAAGGAAATCCCGTTCTGAGCGGGATTTCCTTTTGGGCTTCCCCCGTCGCCATGGTGATGATCGCGATGGCGTCATCGACGTCGTGACGTCACAGGGCGTCCCGATCCACCCCTCAGCACTGCCTGGCACTGATTGGCCAGGCTGCGCACGGGGTCTGGGGGGGGGGGGCCTGTTACGCGGCGAGTTAGCGGCGAGCGCAGACAACACGCAGCTAGCAAAGTGCTAGCTGCGTGTTTTGAAAAAAAAATTATTCAAATCGGCCCACCAGGGCATGAGCGGTGCGCTCCGGCGTCACTGGACGAGCTGAGCTCGTCCAGAACGCCAGGGAGGTTAAAGGGAACCTAAACTCAGAAGGATATTAATTTTTCTGTTTAAAATAATACCAGTTCCCTGACTCTGATCAATGACCTTTAAATATTTCCTAATTTATGCAGGGATATGTAAATATTCATGCAAATATATGCATTTGAAAATGGACCAATCGGTTTAAACCAGGGCTGTGGAATCGGAGCAATTTTGGGTACCCGGAGTCGGAGGTTTCATAAACTGAGGAGTCAGAGTCGGGAGTCGGATGATTTTTGGACCAAATCCACAGCCCTGGTAAGTATTAGACGAAGGAGTCGGATTCGAGGAGTCAGAGCCATTTTGGGTACCTGGAGTCCGAATCAGTAGTTTCATAAACTGAGGAGTTGATTTTCGTACCGACTCCACAGCCCCTGGTTTAAACATTGGTGGGACTTTATCGGTCCATTTTCAAGCTGCATATATTTGCACAAAAATGTACATCATCCTGCATGAACTCGGAAATGTTTACATTTCATTGATCATCCCTGATGTGTGGGAGGGGGTGGATAGGCCATTTGGAAGAGGTGGGTTTTAAGGACTTGCTTGAATGTGTTGAAGGAGGGGGCAAGTTTGTTGGTTGGTGGCAGGGAGTTCCAGAGGGTGGGGGCGGGCGGCTCTTGAGAGGCGCACATGGGAGTGGGAAATGCGTGGGGCAGTTAGGCGAAGGTTGTTGGAGGGCTGGAGGGAGTGGCCTGGTGTGTACCTGTGAACAAGCTCCGAAATGGAGTTTAGAATGGAAATGTGAATCTGTCCCTGGGAAACCGGTCCAGCTAGCTGCTTCCTGAGGAGGAGAGGCTGTGAATGGGCCTAGCTGTAGATAACTGGCATGTCCAGAAATGCCCGCAGCATGCCAGTATCCACAGATGGCAGCACATGGCCCTGTGTAAACCCTGCAGAAGAAGGCTGCTGATAGGGAGCGGTGGCAGTAATGAGAGTCTGCTGACCTGGACTCCCCTGCATGTCATATTGTTCACTGTTATTATTACTCTCTTCCCAGGAGGAAATGAAAGACGCAGCCTGCCAGAACACAGATCAGATGCGTGCTGGAAGCAGAAGACAGGAACGCTACGTCTCAGGGACCTGGTAAGGCAGCATGTTATAGTGATGCTAGGCGGACAGCAATGCGCATGTTGACGTTGCTAATTGCCTGATGAATGGTGTAAACTCAGAGGTGGTCATTGCGATCACGTGACTACAATATGTTCATATCCGATCACGTGACTACAACATGTTCACGGCTAGTGAAAGCTTAAAGTGGACCCGAACTCTTGCACAAGAATGAAAACCTAGAGAAATGCACCCTGTGTGTATTTAGAGAGTTTAGCCCAGGGTTCGCCAAACTTTAAGCGGCCCGGGCCGTATGCTGCAGGGCATTCCTTAAATTCCAACCCCCCCTCCTTCCCTGCAGAGTTGCGGGCGGCGGGGGATTTTTTAACTCACCTTGATCGCTGCTTCCCGCGTCACGGCTCGTCTGGCAGCCAGCGTGTAATACGCCCACATGTCCCGCCACCCCGTCATGTGACGCCCTGTTGCCGTGAAGTTGCAACGTGGAAATCGGCTATCAAGGTGAGTTTTAAATCCCCTGCTGCTTGCTCGAACTCTGGAGGGAGGAGAGGTATCCCGCCGCCTCTTGGCGGGCCGTAGTTTGTCGGTCTAATTTTCCCTCATCTGTGACTAATTACATGTGTAATTTGATCTCTCAGCTGGCTGCCTCGGCAGAGCAGCTAATTTGTAAACACAGGATGCTTCTCGGTAAAGTCAATGACTCAGCTCAGTCAGGCCACTTTGCATGAGCGCCTGTGCAGTTACAGTCTTTAGATAACTGCACAGGCACAGAAAGCGGGAGGCATGCGTCTGGGTCCGCACATGCGCAGCAGTCCACGACTACCAGGATTGACAGTGGCAGGACGGAGGGGACTCGACAGACACCGAGGAAGCTGATGGATCATAGGGGGATGGAAGAAGCCCCAGGTAAGTATACATTCTCAGGTTTGCTTTAAAGTAGAACTAAACCAAGAGGGATATGGTGTCTGCCATATGTCCTGTATTTCCTTTTTGAAAATACCAGTTGCCTGCAGCTAGTCCAGTCAGACAGAGCATCTAATCTGCATGCTTGTTCAGGGCCTATGGATAAAGCTTAATACTCACCTGAAGATGGATCGGCGAACCTCACAGCGACGCTACGTGACAAAGAGCATACCCCGATCCATATTCCCTCCCTCGGGGTCACACGACGGGCACGAACGAGGGGTTAAAGGATCATGGAGTCGACAATGTCTTAAAGATCTGATCTGTCACAAAACGTATTTCGTGTAATTGTGTGTAATCGTGCGCATGTACACATGTAGCGAGATCGCAGAAACAATCACTCAAAAAATTGCCGTTAGAAATAGCCTGGAAAAAACTTGTGGGTTTAAAGAGAACCCGAGGTGGGGTTCTAACAACGAAATCCCCATACAGAGGCATGGTTTGCCTATAGAGCCCAGCCTCTGTTGCTATCCAGATTCCCCCTAAGCCCCCCCTGGGGGACCGGAGCGATGCAGGAGGCGGGGGGGAGCGGCGAGACTGCGTATTGGCAGCGCGGCTGTGATTTATGGGGTCGCGCAGGGGGGGCTCTCTCCGCTCTGAAATAGGCGGAAATAGCCGATCGCTGTCGGGCCGCTTTACTGCGCAGCCACAAGTCTCCTGCGCAGTAGAGCGGGCCCAACGGAGATCGGCTATTTCCGCCTATCTCCGTGCGGAGAGCCGCAACAGCGCCCCCGCTGGAGCCAGGAAAGGTTAATAAATCAGTGCTTGTTGAGGGAGGATTCTAGGACACGTCGGCTGAGTCAGCGCTGGATTGCCTGCAGCTACAGGGGAGGGGGAAGCCTCATTGGGACCCTGACGCTTCCCCCTCCCCTGAGGTGAGTATCCCCCAGGGGAACTTTTTTTTGTTACAGGTTCTCTTTAACAGTATCTTCTGTGAGCTCTTAGCTATGCTTTTCAGGAAAATGAAGGCAGCAGAGCTGTTAAACCAGCAGGCACAAGTGGGGTGGAGGACGCCGCAGGCACTTGTTTCGGCTGACAGAACAGACCCAAGACGCTCTGTTACCAAGATGGGGCACGAGCCGCCTTTGACGTCAGCAGCCTCCTCCAGCAGCAGCTGCACCACGTGGCCTGTGTGTAATTCCTAGCCATAGTCTCAGCGCCGTGAATCACGCAGGCTATCCTGACAAGTTCCTTTCAGATGGCCTTAATCGACTTTTGGCCCTCAGCCCAGAACAGCTGATATTCATATAAACCATTTTCTGCCAGGTTTACATAGTTAGAGGCCCAGAGACCTCCCTCCTCTCTGCTTTTTCTCATGTCTGCTCTTTGGATTACACTTGCATTGCAGGACCAGGAAGGGGCGGGAGAAGGGGGGGCGAGTTCACCTAGCAGTCAGACTTCCACCCCAGCTCTAGAGAACATCAAAGCTCTTCTGTCTTCCGCCTAAGTGCTACAGAGGGGGGCGTTGAAAGGCTTATTCACAATGGTTCCCATCCAGACGTATAGCTGGATACACAGCTGTAGGAAAGAAGAAACAAAAACCTATATATAGTGTGGAGATGACTTGCAGATGATCTTGTATATTATACTCAAAGTAAAAGAAAGGACTATGTTCCGTTTTAACTAAGAGAAATGGGAGGGTCGCTTATAATCAACTCACTCTGGTTCATTATTTGAAAAGGAGCACAAAACTTTTTGGCTGTTGTCCCCCTCCCCTCGCCCTAATCAAAGATTGATGCAGGAAAGAACACGGGACGGGGTGTAGCAACCTGTTACATCTCAGGCCATTATTTCCTCTCTCACATCTCCATCTCTTGGTGGGGCTTCTCGCATCCCGTTCATTCTCCTCACATTGTTCTTCATCTCCCAGTAGTTTTCCTAGCATCTGTCTCCATCTCCTGATGGTTCTGTTCACATCTGTCTCCATCTCCCTATGGTTCTCTTCGTATTCCTATGTTAGCAGTTCTTGTAGTTGTCTCCATCTCCTGATGGTTCTGTTCACTTATGTCTCCATCTCCTGATGGTTCTGTTCACGTCTCCATCTTCCTGTGGTTCTCTTCGTATTCCTATGTTGGCAGTTCTTGTAGTTGTCTCCATCTCCTGATGGTTCACTTCAAATCTGTCTCCATCTCCCAGTGATTCTCCTCGTATTCCTATGTTAGCAGTTCTTGTAGTTGTCTCCATCTCCTGATGGTTCTGTTCACATCTGTCTCCATCTCCCGATGGTTCTGTTCACTTCTGTCTCCATCTCCTGATGGTTCTGTTCACATCTGTCTCCATCTCCTGATGGTTCTGTTCACTTCTGTCTTGATCTCCTGATGGTTCTGTTCACATCTGTCTCCATCTCCTGATGGTTCTGTTCACATCTGTCTCCATCTTCTGATGGTTCTGTTCACATCTGTCTCCATCTCCTGATGGTTCTGTTCACATCTGTCTCCATCCCCTGATGGTTCTGTTCACTTCTGTCTCCATCTCCTGATGGTTCTGTTCACATCTGTCTCCATTTCCTGATGGGTCTGTTCGTATTCCTATGTTGGCAGTTCTTGTAGTTGTGTCCTTCTCCTGATGGTTCTCGTCACATCTGTCTCCATCTCCAGGTGATTTTCCTCATATTATCTTGGCAGTTCTTCCAGTTGTCTCCATCTCCTAATGGTTCTCTTGACATCTACTTCCATCACCCGGTAATCCTTGTATTCCTATGTTTGCAGTTCTTACAGTTGTCTTCATCTCCTGATGGTTCTCTTTACATCTGTCTCTATCTCCTGATGATTCTGTTCTCATCTGTCTCCATCTCCTGATGATTCTCCTCGTATTCCTCTGTTGGCAGTTCTTGTAGTTTTCACCATCTCCTGATGGTTCCCTTCACATCTGTCTCCATCTCTTGGTGATTCTCCTCATATTCCTCTGTTGGCAGTTCTTGTAGTTGACTCCATCCCCTAATGGTTCTGCTCACACCTGTCTTTCTCTCCCTGTGGTTCTCTTATATATATGTTGCCAGTTCTTCCAGCTGTCTCCGCCTCCATCTGCCAGTGGTTCCCTTCGCATCTGTCTCCGTCTACCAGCAGCTCTCCTCATATCCATTCTTATTTAATGGCAGTTGACCACACATCGGGGTCCATCTCTCAATGATCCACCTTCCAGTGGTTCTCTTCATATATCCTTCTCCCTGTGGTCCTCACTGGGTTTGTCTCCATCTTCCAGTGGTTCTCCTCACATCTGTTTCCATCTTTATATGGTTCTCCTTCCACCTGACTCCATCTTTAACAGCTCTGATGCTCTGTCTCCATCTCCTGGGGGTGGGAATCTTAAAGATCCACCGTGACGGTCGCAATCACAGGGAGTCGCAAAACATTGTTTGTTTAATTGCAAACACGTATCCACATCGCAAGATCACGCAAATAATCACCGGTCGTTGGAGAAATCGCTAAAAAAAATCGCGACGTGGGTTTGAGCCTTTAGAATTTGGCTACACATCTGGCAAGGAAAGGATAACCGGCTTGTTTTAGAGGTACCGTTATCAGGGACAGCATGGAAGACCACTGTGGGATATGTATATATTTAGATACAGGTCCTATCTGGGTCGTCTATAGAGTCGTACATCGCCCTAAGCGTGAAAGGCAGCGGAAGGTCACATGATAAGCGGAGCGCTGTGTCCTCGTCGTGTGTTTACGAGAGCTTCGCGTGCAGAAGACAGACAAACTTGTTTTCTCCAGAGTTTTTGTGTAATCCGGTCTCTTTCCTCTGAAGGACTGATGACCGACATATGGAATAAATACGTTGGCCCCGGGGAGCGGGCAATGTACGCGGAACTGTCACCAGAACAAAGTACCGCTTTCACAGTCTCGCTGTATTTCTCTACAGTGTAACTCTGCTCTCTGCACAGCAATAGTTGTCATTGCTGCACAAGCCAATTTATGTGAATAAAGGGATCTTTCAAATTGTAACTAGGTATGATTTTTTTCTTAAAGAGAACCTGTACTGAAAAAAGGGTCCCTGGGGGGTACTTACCTCGGGAGGGGGAAGCCTCTGGATCTGATTGAGGCTTCCCCGTCCTCCTCCGTCCCACGGTGGTCTTTCTAGGCCCCTCCGAGGCCACAGCCGACAAATTATCAGGCTGTGGCGCTGGCACAGTTCCCTTGTGTCAAGTGGCCCCCCTCCCTCCCCTATACAGTTTCCTTGTGTCTAGTGCCCCCCCTCCCTCCCCTATACAGTTCCATGGTGTCTAGTGGCCCTCCTCTCTCCCCTATATAGTTCCCTGGTGTCTAGTGGCCCCACTCCCTCTCCGATACAGTTCCCTTGTGTCTAGTGCCCCCCTCCATCCCCTATACAGTTCCCTGGTGTTTAGTGACCCCATCCCTCCCTATACAGTTCCCTGGTGTCTAGTTGTCCTCCCTTCCTCCTCTATACAGTTCCTTGGTGTTTAGTGGTCCTCCTCCCTCCCCTATACAGTTCCCTGGTGTCTAGACACCAGAGAACCATATAGGGGAGGGAGGACCACTAAACACCAGGAACTGTATAGAGGAGGGAGGGGAGGACTCCCCTACCTCCTCTATACAGTTCCCTGGTGTTTAGTGGTTCTCCCTCCCCTATATAGTTCTCTGGTGTCTTGTGGTCCCCTCCCTCCCATATACAGTTCCATAGTGTCTAGTTGTCCTCCCTCCCTCCCCTATACAGTTCCCTGGTGTCTAGCGCTTTCCCCGTCCCTCACTATATGGCTTCCCTGGTGATCTAGGGCTTCACCTCCAATATAGCTATCCTGGTGGTCTAGAGTGGGCCAAACATAATGCAAAGTGGGGAAACCACCTGAGGGCCACCTTTGTTGGGCCAAAGTTTGACATGTATGTTCTACACACTTCATACTTCATTTATTTACAACTATTTCAGCTTCACACCAGCTGATGTACAGGATGCATCGTAGTTTTCACAAAATATAAAGAGGAAACTATCTACTTTGGTTCTGAGATCCTCGCGGACTGATAGCTGCCTGCTCGCACCTCGTCAGTCTGAGACACTTCCCATTAGTGACACTGCCATAAGGAAGAGGGTGGTTCCTTTACAAGCTGAAGCCAAGCCGTGCCCCCCCCCCCCCTTCCTACTGATTGACAGCCTATTATGGCTATAGTCTGTCATGGGAAGGGGCGAGCTGGGCATAATTGTTACTAAAGAAGCCCTGTAGTGACATATAGTAAAATGCAGTCAATGATTCTGGATAACCAATTTTTATGGTCATTTTTCTGGTTTAAGCATCAGAAATACTTCCTATATCTATATATTGGTGTGTAGACTCTCCCTCCCAATGATGCTTGGCCTAGGCTGTTTAGCTATGTGGAATACTACTCCCAGTGCATTCTGTGAGAGCTGGTTCACACTGAGCCCTTTGGTAGCGGTTTGCTGATTGCCAACGATCGCCCTATGGATACATTCTCACTGCAGCGTCTGCGATTTGAATCAATCGCAAACGTGCTGCACACATCGCTTTGGGGGCGATTGCGTTGTGACTCTCATTCTATTGAACGGGAATCACAATCGCAAATCATGGTAAAAACTTAAAATTTTGAGCCGCAAGATCGCGGTTTGCACTTCAAATGTGAACCAGCCCTGAGACCAGCCTTTATTTTCACTGGTTTCACATTTCTCAGAAACAAACATTTCGCAGAGCTGCACCTGACAGGACTAAAGATGTTGTGGCCTGTGATAAATTGCAGGATGTAAATCAAGGGCAAAATCTTGTCAGAATTGGAAGGATTTGTTAACCTCCCTGGCGGTTTATTTATTTTGCCAGGGAGGCTGCAATGTGGGTTTTTTTTAATTAAAAAAAAAATATTTCATGCAGCCAACTGAAAGTTGGCTGCATGAAAGCCCACTAGAGGGCGCTCCGGAAGCGTACTTTCGATCGCCTCCGGCAATCGAATGTAACAAGATAGGCCGCAATGAGCGGCCTATCTTGTTTCGCTTTCCTCGTCGCCATGGCGACGAGCGGAGTGACGTCATGGACGTCAGTCGACGTCCTGACGTCAGAGCCGCCCGATCCAGCCCCTAGCGCCGGCCGGAACTGTTTGTTCCGGCTGCGCTGGGCTCGGGCGGCTGGGGGGACCCTCTTTCGCCGCTGCACGCGGCGGATCGCTGCAGAGCGGCGGCGATCGGGCAGCACACGCGGCTGGCAAAGTGCCAGCTGCGTGTGCTGCTTTTTTCAGAACCGAAATCGGCCCAGCAGGGCCTGAGCGGCGACCTCCGGCGGCATACCCCGAGCTCAGCTCGGGATTACCGCCAAGGAGGTTAAAAGAAGAAAATGGTGAGCTTCTGAGAGGAACTGATGGCGAGGTAAGTATATGATATTCATTTGCAGGTACACAATGTGTTTATATTAAATATTTTACTTGGTTCAGGTTCCCTTTAAAGTGGTCTGAAACTCTGACATAGCATTCAATAAAAAGGCATTTTCCTATTTTTTTATTACAGTTATCATATTTGCTTTTGTGCATAAGTAATACGTCTGTTTACACATTACAAGTTTCCAAAGTGTAGTTTTTCTTGCTCTGATAGCTGGCATTGCATTTTATTATTTTTCTATTATAAATTGTTTTTATTATATATTAAAATCTTCTAATGAGCTATTCTGAACACTGTGTGTGCCTGAAGCAGAGACAGATGCTCAGAGAGTGTTTGTTTACATTACAGTATTGATACATTTGTGTTTAACAAGTAAAAAAGATACTGTTATCTCCAGTTTGGATGTGGATTTGAAGCTGAATAGCAGGAGAAAGTGCTTTGTTTAACCATTTCAGTGATGTTCTGCTAGAATTTGTTTCTGAGATAGTATCTTTCAAACTGTGAGGAATCTTTTAGTAGAAATGCTGGCTTTCAGACCACTTTCAAGAGACACTGAAGCCTAAAAACATTTTTACTGCAGAATCCTCTTCAGCATTAATGCCCTACCTGAAACGCTGCAACCCCGCGGCTGAACTCGCAATTAATCCCCCCGATCGCTTCTGTGTAGAGGCAGAGCTTTGGGCTGTAGCTCTGCCTCTGCTGGAGTCAATCTGCACTGCACTGATCGCCCCCTTTCCCCACCCCTCTCAGTGAAAGAAGACTGAGAGGGGCGGGAGGAGGCGGAGATCCGCTCAGATTGACGCGGATCCGAGATGAAAAACTAACTATAACAAGTAACTTGTCTATATATCTTATTTAAAGTTTAGATAGTTTACACAGCAAATCTGGCTGCAAACAGCTTCAACAGTTTATGATGATTTATTTCTGTGATACAATGAGAGCGGCCATGTTTTGTTTGTCATCATTACACAGGTAATCTGCAACTGCATCTCCACCCGTCAGCCTATGAAAAATTCACTCCCCCTCCCCTCTGCCTCTGAAATCTCTGGCTAGTAACCTCCTCTTCCTCCTCCTGCCCAGACTGAGCACCCATAAGCTCTTGCTACATTGGTCTGAGTGCCTTGGCGTTTTGGAGAAGCTGTGGGCCAGGCTTGTTTAGCTTATAGGGAACTAGAGTACTGAAACAAAAAAAAAAAAAAAAGTATTTGGATTGAGGAATGCCCTATAAACAATAGGAAAGGAACACAATAATGCAATGAGTAAAAGCTCATCTCGGATCCACTTTAAGGTGACAGGCTGGACTGATGAATCACTCTGTGCTGTTCTGGGGAACCTGAGGCTGGCCGTGTCTTCTTGTGTAGTCTAGCGGTTTTGTTGACTTTTGATAACACCGTCTATTTATGCTCTGAGGTCATCTACTTACAGTAAAATAATAATAATATTCAGAAATATTTTCTTTGTTTTTATTTCTCAGCGGCTCTCTTTGTGCTGCGGAGCCTCAATACGGATGTTGATTGTCAGATCACAGATAGTGCCTTCCTGTTCTGATGCTCGTTGTTGTTGCACTGCGGTAACTGAAGGAACAGGAAGCTAAAAGCTTTCTTGCATTAAAGAACAACTGAAGCGAGAGGGATATGGAGGCTGCCATATTTATTTCCATCTAAGCAATACCAGTTGCCTGGCAGCCCTGCTGACCCTCTACCTCTAATACTATTAGCCATAGCCCCTGAACAAGCATGCAGCAGATCAGGTGTTTCTGACATTATTGTCAGATCTGACCAGAGTAGCTGCATGCTTGATTCTGGTGCGAATCACACACTACTGAGCTAAATAGATCAGCAGGGCTGCCAGGCAACTGGTATTGTTTAAAAGCAAGTAAACATGGCAGCCTCCATGTTCTTATAACTTCAGTTGTCCTTTAAAGGACACCTGAACTGAAAATTTAAAGTAAAAAAAGAAAATAAACATACACACGTCATACTTACCTCGTCTACTCATCAATTTCTTTCTCCACTGTAATCAATGGAATTCTCTGTCCTCCATTTTGAAAATGGCCATTACACCATAACAGCTTCCTGTTCAGCACACTGAAAGATTGCCCAACTTGAACCATAGGGAAACATGGACATAACCTTGCTCATCAGTTGTTTTTTCAGTTATAACTGACAGCAACTGAGATATAACTGACAGCAACTGATATATTTCAGCTCTGACAAAATGTTGTCAGAAATGGAAGGAATTGTTGTAAGAAGAAAAAGGCGAGCTTCTCAGAGGAACGGACGGCGAGGTAAGTATGTAATATTCATTTGCAGGTACATTATGTGTTTAATTTAAATACATTTATTTTCAGGTTCACTTTAGGCTACTTTCCCACCAGGACGTTGCGTTTTAGGGGACGTTAGGGTAGCATAACGTGCCCCTAACGCAACGCCTGGTGGTGTTGGATGTGGACGTCAGAGTGAGCCGCGTTGTGCAGCTCACTCTGGCGTCCGTGATGCGTACTCTTGGACGCATGCGGCATCATGTGGTCCCGCCAGCCAATCGCCGCACAGAGCGGCCGCTCCAGGAAGTAAACGCTGCACGTCACACCGTGCAGTGAATATTAATTAGCCATGTGGCTGGCCCCGGAGGAGGAGGGGAGACCTCCTCCTCCAACACTACTGAGCATGTGCGCACAGTCTAACGTGGCTTAGCCGCGTATAAAGTACTGCATGCAGTACGTTCTCTTGACGTGCAGCGTTACACTGTAACGCAACGTGGACACTGTGAACCACTGTGATTTTTCATTGCTGTGCGGTGGGCTGCGTTACAGGCTGCTCTAACGTGCACCTGTAACGTCCCACTGTGAAAGCAGCCTTAAAGTGGACCTAAACTCTTGCACAGGACAGAAGGAAAACAGAGAGAAATGCACCCTGTATGTATTTACAGAGTTTAGCCTGTCTAATTCACCCTCTTTTGTCTTCTAATCACAAGTTGTAATTTCATCTCTCTCCTGTGTCACCTAACTGCCATGGCAGATAAGCTCATTTGAAAGCACAGGATGATAACAATAGGCCTGCTTCAATTAAAGCTGGAAGTTGTAACATTGCTGATTTATTTCAGGATTTGAATCAGCTGTAGCAAACAAATGTTTTTCTTTAAAGGTTATTATGCAGTTGCTTATCTTTTAGAGCAGAGAGGAAGTTCTGAGTTCAGGTTCACTTTTGAAGGTGTGACATCAGACTGAGCTGTTGGCAGGGAAGAGCCGTGTTGTTGAGTGGCCGGTATCTGCTGGGATTTTTTTCCATCCTGCTAGGAAGAAGCGGAACGTCCATCAAGAGCCATTTCCTGTTTCTTCCCACTTATTTTCCAATTGAAATAATGGCTTAATTAAATAATGGATGTTAAATGTGCCTCTAATGCCAGCTATTCTGCTCAGACGTAGTGCGTCCGGGCTGAAAGCATAATGTGGGAAAGGCCCATTATCTCATGGAGGAACATTTTGTCTTTTGTGAACTTTGTTGCTGGAGGAAGAATCCAGCGTTTGACCTCAGTTCAGGGCACAACTTACATTGTCCAGAGATCATGGGAGTACAGTGAGTGAAATAAGTATTGGATCCAGTGCTGATTTTGCCTGTTTGCTCTCTGACCAAGAAATAACCAGTCTATAATTGTATTGTAGTTGTGAGAGACAGAATAACAACTAAAGAACAATCAAAAACTCAGTGCACCCAATCTCTGAGCTTGATAGGCATTATAATGAGTGAAATACCGGATATGCTCGCATATAAGCTGACCCGTGTATAAGTCGAGGTACCCACTATTCCCTCAGAAACCAGGAAAAAGTGATTGACTCGCGTATAAGCCCCCTCCCCAATATATCCCCCTCCACAGTACCCAAATGTGCCCTAAGTACAAGTCAGCCCCCCTCCTCATAGACAGATGTGCCCCAAGGATGATACAGCTGTGTCTCAAGAAGCCAATAGATGGATGGATATGAGACACAGCGATTGCCACACAGGCAGAATCCCCAATCATTGCACCCCTGACACGCTCTGCTCCACAAGCCAGGGGACACAGGTAGTCTAGAGCAGCACACTCTGCACACCATGTTGCAGGGGATGGAGGCCAGCTGGCCAGAGCAGGATCACTAGTGCATAATCCTTACGCTTCTCTGCCAGTAACAAAACCTGCTCCATCATCCGCTCTGCTCCACTGACTCGCATATAAGCCGAGGGGGTAACATTTTTTTGCACATTTTTTATGCTGAAACATTAGTCTTATACACAAGTATATACAGTAAGTATTTGATCCCCTATCAAAAAATGACTTGGTACTCCGTAGCAAGACCCTTATTTGCAGAGTCCAGATGTTTCATGTAGTTGGTCATAAAGTGTATAATCGGGTGAGGTCCTTTATATGGTAAAGGGCCAAAACCACAGTCCTCTTTATCGGGCAATCCACCTCGCCCACTTGAACATGTTTTTTTGTAGTGCAAAAAATAGAAAAAACTTTATTGACACATAGCAAAAACAATTCTTCAGATATACAAAATTAGTCCTCATATAGAAATAATGAGCTGACAAGTGCTGTAATTTTGTAGTTTGGCTTGATTAATAGTTGTAACCTTTACAGACATACGTTTTAGAGGCAACGACACATGTTCGTTTCGGACTTTTTTTTACACAATACAGGCGCC
This sequence comes from Hyperolius riggenbachi, assembly GCF_040937935.1. NCBI lineage: Eukaryota > Metazoa > Chordata > Amphibia > Anura > Hyperoliidae > Hyperolius > Hyperolius riggenbachi. The sequence goes on from NC_090650.1 coordinate 419,218,605, forward strand.
CTTCATCAGACCGTAGTATATAGTTCTGCACGGCTCAACCAAATGAAAAAGTAGCCAGGAAAATACAACAGCAACAGAGAAAATGTGGCGTCTGATCCAAGCAAACGCACACAGAGGCTTTCCCACTGGCCTGAAGCTGTAACCAGGCTGCCACTCCGAGAAAAACTATGTAGTTGGTCACCAGGTTTACACATATCTCAGGAGGGATTTTGGCCCACTCCTCTTTGCAGAACGTCTCCAAGTTAGTAAGGTTTTGAGCCTGATATTTGGCAACTAGATCCTTCAGCTTACTTTACAGATTTTCTATTGGATTAAGGTCTGGAGACTGGCTATGCCACTCAAGGAACCTCATGTGCTTCTTCTTGAGCAATGCCTTTGTTGCCTTTGGCTGTGTGTTTTGGGTCATTGTCATGCTGGAAGACCCATCCATGAATCATTATCAATGTCCTGGTTGAGGGAAGGAGGTGTTCACCGATGTTTGGAATGTACATGGCCCTGTCCATTGCCCCTTCAATGCAGTGACGGTTTCCTGTCTCCTTAAAGGGATACTGTAGGGCAGGGGTCCCCAACCCCCGGTCCGCGGCCCAATACTGGTCCGCGGGATGTTTTGCGCCGGGCCGCGGCTAATCCACTGCCTCACACTGATTTTATTTTGCCTCTGCCCCCTCCTTCATTAGCCGCGACTCTGCGAGTACACGCGGCTACTAGATCCCCGCATGTACGCATTGCAGAGCGCAGCCGCGCAAGCCGGAAGTCACGCCGCCCTAGCCCATCCCATCTTTCTCGAGCATTTGGCTTCAGCGTGTGCACCCGCGCTTTCCTCCGGCAGTGTGAGACAGGAAGGCAGTGAGACAGAGATAGCGTGGCGGACCATATTCATCAATCTAAATGCATTTTCTTCTGGGTAAGGCTGACAAGTTAGTTTCTAATGTGTATTCGTTGTATATTTCATACTTGTTCCTCCTTTCCTTTGAATGTAGCCTCACTACCTCATATGCTTCTGTACTGCATACTAGGGCAGGCCCTAGGCCTGGGACATGCATTTTAATACTTTGCTGATATATCAGTGATCATAATTACACTGGGCTAACTGTGCTGGCTACACTGGGATAACTGTGCTGGCTACACTGGGCTAACTGTGCTGGCTACACTGGGCTAACTGTGCTGGCTACACTGGGCTAACTGTGCTGGCTACACTGGGCTAACTGTGCTGGCTACACTGGGCTAACTGTGCTGGCTACACTGGGCTAACTGTGCTGGCTACACTGGGCTAACTGTGCTGGCTACACTGGGCTAACTGTGCTGGCTACACTGGGCTAACTGTGCTGGCTACACTGAGCTAACTGTAGTAGCTATACTGGGCTAACTGTAGTAGCTATACTGGGCTAACTGTACTTGCTATACTGGGCTAACTGTACTTGCTATACTGGGCTAACTGTACTTGCTATACTCGGGTAACTGTACTAACTATATTGGGGTAACTATACTACCTAACTATACTGGGGCACCTATAGACCTTATACAGGGGCAACTGTGTTAGCTACCTATGCTGGGGGCAACTATACCTATATAACTAGTTATCAATATACTACCCCCCCCCCCCCCTCCCGGGCCCCAGAGAAAAGTTTAGTCGGGACATTGGGCCCCGGGCTCATACAGGTTGGGGACTCCTGCTGTAGGGGGGTCGGGTCGGGGGAAAATGAGCTGAACTTACCCGGGGCTTCTAATGGTCCCCCGCAGACATCCTGTGCCCGCGCAGCCACTCCCCAATGCTCTGGCCCCGCCCCTGGTTCACTTCTGGAATTTCAGACTTTAAAGTCAGAAAACCACTGCGCCTGCACGCCCGTGTCCTCGATCCCGCTGATGTCATCAAGAGCGCACAGCGCAGGCCCAGTATGGTCTGTGTCTGCGCAGTACACTCCTGGTGACATCAGCGGGAGCGAGGACATGGGCGTGCAGGCGCAGTGGTTTCCAGACTTTAAAGTCTGAAATTCCAGAAGTGAACCGGAGGCGGGGCCAGAGCATCGGTGACTGGCTGCACGGACACAGGATGTCTGCGGGGGACCATTAGAAGCCCCGGGTAAGTTCAACTCATTTTCCCCCGACACCCTACAGTATCCCTTTAAAGTGAACCAAGCACCCTTTTTAGCACCCAAGGCACCTCAATAGCACATTTAATATGCATGCCAACAATGTGGCTCTTTTATAAAATAAACTTCAATTTGACTTCTTCCTTTTACATTTAAAAGTTTAGCACAGGGTGTTATTAGTCTACTTTTGAGGCCTGCCCAACCACAGAAGTTTTGGGCAGATGAGGACTCATGTAATTATCTTATTCTTCACGTTAGCAGAGAGCAAACAAGAAGCTTTCATCAGTGGGGGGGGAGGGGGGTGATGTTGGTCACTCTGCTTCAAAGTGTTTACAGAAGTTACAGATGCTACCTTCACACCTTCCCTCTGGATAAATAAGTTCAGCTAGAAGGGAAGGGGAGAACATGGCGGGTCCTATAGCTATTGGAAACCAAGAAACAAAAGTGGTGCTTAGTTCCCTTTAACAGAAAAACACCCCCAAAGCATTGTGGGTCCACCTCCTTGTTTGACAGTGGGGATGGTGTTCTTAGTATTATAGGCAGCAATTCTCTTCCTCTAAACATGGTGAGTTTATTTGATGCCAAAAAGCTTAAAAGTTTGGCCAGCCAGGACAGATCTTAGCGGAGCAGTTCTAGAGAGCGATCTTCATATCCAAGCTGGAGTGTTTCCCACACTTATCTGTAAATAGCTGACGTATTAGTGTTTCACCCAGAGCCGTTCACCCATATTCCATCCTACAAAACAAAAGCCAACCCAGCCCTGACCTGGGAGAGACAGCTGATCCGTGTGCGCGGCATTGTGCTGCTGCCGGCTCCCGTTACGCCAGGAAATAAGTAATTAGAACGCTGAGGCGTTATCGTGTAAGTCCCGCTCACTAGACATTAATGAGACTCTTCAGCGCGGCCGACGCTGGAGTGACATCCGAGTATCTGCTGCGGCGTTAGACAGAATTATATAAAGTGCTGCCAGGAACTGCTTCCTGCTCCGGCAGTTATACAATTAGCCAGCCCACTTCCTCCCAGCGCTTATTTAATTAGAGCCAGCAGAATAAGACTGACACAAGCCCGCTTCTCATTTTTGTCACCTCCCGGATTATCTCTGTCTGCGAGGGGACAAAAGAGAAGTGGTGAGAGCGGAATGTCATGTGGAAGATCTCCGACCACAAAGTATACAGCCCACCTCCTGGCGCAGCTCTGAATATGGCCGTTTAGCAATCAGGGTGTCCGGGTTGTTGCCTGTCTAGGATTACAGGTAGCCCCCAATTTATGAACGCCCGACTTACAAACGACCCGCCGATACGAACGCCATGGATTCTGTGTTTCCATGGGAACAAGTCAAATAAAAAAAAAATTCAAATTGGACTAGTTTTTGAAAAAATCGATTCTAAAAAAAAATTCAAAGACAAAATGGCTTTTACACTTGTGTAAGCAGGCACAGAGGGCAGAGGTGACACAGAGGGGGACACTGGAGGCACAGGGGTGCATAGAGGAGGTACAGGGGACAGAGATGGCACAATTTCCCTTTAAGATTGTTACATTGTGTAGGTGTGGTGGATTGGGGGTGTGTTCTCCTGGTATTTAAGGCAAACCAAAGCATGTGACAATAGCTGCGACTAAGGACCCGGTAGGGTCAGAAATGCGTCAGGTTGCATGCTGCCCTATTTTGCTATTTTTTCTATGAAGACCAAATAAAAAGGATTTCTAGTTTTATTCTACAAAAGGTGTGCGAATTTTTTTTTGAACAGAGATGGCACAATGTTGCGACTTAAAGCGGATCCGAGATGAAAAACTAACTATAACAAGTAACTTGTCTATATATCTTATCTAAAGTTTAGATTTTACACAGCAAATCTAGCTGCAAACAGCTTCAATGGAATATGATTATTTCTTCCTGTGATACAATTACAGCAGCCATGTTGTTTGTAAACATTACACAGAGGCAGGCTTATCTGCATCTTGAGCACTCAGCCTGTGAAAAAAACCTAATCCTCCCTCCTCTCTTCTGCCTCTGAAATCTCTGGCTAGTAATACCTCCCCCTCCTCCTGCCCAGACTGAACTCACATGAGCCCGTGCTACTGTCTGAAAATGCCTTGGCTCTCTGAAAACCTGTGGGCGTGGCTTGTTTAGTTTATAGGGAATTAGAGTATTAAAACAAAAAAGTATTTATTTGGCTTGAGGAATGCCCTATAAACAATAGGAAAGGAACACAATTATGCAATGAGTAAAAGTTCATTTCGGATCCACTTTAAGAACAGATTCAGGTTAAGAACGAACCTACAGTCCCTATCTCGTTCGTTAACTGAGGACTACCTGTATTCGTTTTTTTATTTATTTATTTCAGCTTGCTATGCTCTGTTCCTGTGCTAATGTCAGATGCTGCTTGACTGGACTGAACAGTAGTCTGTGTTCTGGACACATTTCCCCTCCTGGGGAGGAGCTGTGGACGGCACCAGCTAGTCTTTCACCATCAGCACAGAGGAGACCTTCCCAAATATTGCCACTTTGTGACCAGCACTTCCTCTGAAGAATGTCATCTTCGATTCCTGTCTAGTCTCTCTCTCAGTGAGAAGTGGTTTCTTAGGGCCCATTCACACTGAAGATTGCAAAGCACTAGCAATTAGCGCTAGCGTTTAGCGGCGGCAATATTGGTGATAAAGCCAATAATTTTTTTGCTGTACATTTTTTGCAGTTTTTGAGCTTTCTTAACATTGCAATTGCGATCACTCAAAAATCGTGGAAAAGTGATGCATGCATCGTGTTTGTGTTTACCGCTAATTGCCGTCGCTTGCGGCAGTGAGATCACTGCCATATACCCAGGGCTGTGGAGTCAGGAGTCGGGGTAATTTTGGGCACCCGGAGTCAGAGTTGAAGTCGGAGTCGGGGTAATTTTGGGCACTCGGAGTTGAAGTCGGAGTCGGGGTAATTTTGGGCACCCGGAGTCGGAGTTGAAGTCGGAGTCGGGGTAATTTTGGGCACCCGGAGTCGGAGTTGAAGTCGGAGTCGGGGTAATTTTGGGCACCTGGAGTCGGAGTTGGAGTCGGAGTCGTGGTTTCAGAAACTGAGGAGTCGGAGTCACATGATTTTTGTACAAAATCCACAGCCCTGTTAAGTATTAGACTACGGAGTCGAGGAGTCGGAGTCAGCAATTTTGGGTACCAGGAGTTGGAGTCGGAATCGTAGTTTCAGAAACTGAGGAGTCGGAGTTGGAGTCGGAAGATTTTTGTACCGACTCCACAGCCCTGCATATACCTTACATTACACTAGCGCGTTTAGATTAGATTGTGAGCTCCTCTGAGGACAGTGAGTGACATGACTGTGTTCTCTGTAAAGTGTTGCAGAATATGTCAGTGAGATAAATACATAATAATAATATGGTAGGACAATAGACTATGGTAGGATAAATTGTGAGCTACTCTGAGGGCAGTCAGTGACATGACTATGTGCTCTGTAAAGTGCTGCAGGAGATGTCAGTGCTGTATAAATACATAATAATAATATGGTAGGACATTAGGCTATGACTATGGTAGGATTAGATTGTGAGCTCCTCTGAGGGCAGTCAGTGACATGACTATGTGCTCTGTAAAGTGCTGCAGGAGATGTCAGTGGTATATAAAAACATAATAATAATATATAAATGTACAAGAATAACATATGGGTACAGCACATCTTTTTCCCTGAAGTTCACACGACATGCAGTAACACCTCCAGCCGGTCAGGATCTGCCGTCAGTCAGCGCTACGCCCAGCCGCTAAGCCGCTCAGCTGATTGTCTGCGCTGTGCGATTGCCGATGGGCATATTATGGGTGGTGCTGGAGCTTTAGCTGGAGAGGAATGCAGGACGCATTCAGAGGAAAACGTTTTTCAGACGCTGATTCACTGACAGCTGCAGGTAGGAACTGATACACGGAGATTAGAGGTGAGACTCCCGCTGTGCTGTTACAGAACTACTCTGATAAAGATAAATCCTCCGGTGAGAAGCCATTTACACACGTCATCAAGAATAACCATTCCTGCTTACTGTGCCGATCCCCTCAGGGCTCTCTGCAGTTATCTGTTTATTGGAAGGATGCAGCGGCTGTGTCAATCTCCAAGTTCTGACTATTGTTGGTTTGTAGAGCTTTTTCCCCCACATCCTGAGACATGGAAATACAGGTATGAAACAGGGCTGTGGAGTCGGTCCAAAAATCCACCGACTCCTACTCCTCAGTTTAGGATTCCACTGACTCCTCGACTCCGACTCCTCTAATTTGCATATTACAATTTTGTTAAATAAAAATATGTAACATGAAATTCGTCTCTTTACTGCCAACGCTTAGGAATTTTACAAGACAACTGAAGAGAGAAGGATATGTAGACTACTATATTTATTCCCTTTAGACTAAAACTAGTCCTTGGTAAGAGTACTTGTAAAAGGTACAAACCGGAACAAAGAACATCTATCAGGCCCTAGGCAATGTAAGTGTGGGTACATGTAAGAATGATGTGCAGGTACTCTGCAGGGGAATGAGGAGATTATAAACAGACAACACCTCTGTGTTCAATGTGCACAGCATTCTCAGTGGATTCCCTGCAGCTCTGTGGGGAGTGCATATGTAGAGTATAGTACTACTGTGTAACAAAGTAAACCTGAGACAGATGAAATTAAAGTTTTATACATACCTGGGGCTTCCTCCAGCCGCCTTCAGGATAATCAGTCCCTCGTTGTCCTCCTCCACCACCTGGATCTTCTGCTATGAGTCCAGGTACTTGAGCCAGTCGGACGTAGTGCGCATGCACACACTCCGCCGCCAGGAGCATAGTACACCTGTGCAGCACTATTGTGCAGGTGCAGAATGTTCCTGGCTGTGGAAGCCGGACAGCGCTGACTGGCTGAATTACCAGGACTCGTAGCAGAAGATCCGGGTGGTGGAGGACAGCGAGGGACTGATTAGCCTGAAGGGGGCTGGAGGAAGCCCCAGGTATGTATAAAACTTTACTTTTCATCCGTCTCAGTTACCCTTTAATTTGTAGTCCCCAAACCAAATTTTAACAACATATCAAATTATTTGATTTCATCAGCAAAGGGAGTGCGTACATTTGCATAAATCAGCATCAATGCAGAATTATTTCCATCTCGTTGACCATCTCTATTAGTGACACAGCTACACATCATGCTTTATACTTACAGCATAGATGTTATTTAGTGTATAAAAGAGATTCCTGTGTACACTTCATATATACAGTCACAATCAGATATGTATATCTGACCTTAAAAATATGGGGACTGCTTTATTGAAGCAGCACAAGTAACTAATTTTGATTGGTTTATTTCATTTTTGTGGACTAAGCACAGCTATTACTGTATATATACATTATTTTTAATGACTATTATCTGAGAAATAGAACATTTTATCATATTTTCTATTTTAATTACAGTTACAAATTCATTAGGAGTCGGAGTCGGTGCATTTTTTCCCGACTCCGACTCCAGGCACCCAAAATTGCCCGACTCCACGACTCCGACTCCACAGCCCTGGTATGAAACCCGGTACTTTAAGGACTTGTTGCAACTGTATCACAGCCCCACAATCTTGGATCAAAATGCTCTAATAACTTGGTCACCCCCACAGTCCAAGACAAAACCTTTAGAGACAGAGCCTTCCGTCATGCTGCCCTGCCACACCCAATCAGGACACCTCCATCCCTGTAAGCATTTAAAGAGAAACCATAGCCAAGAATTGAACTTCATCCCAATCAGTAGCTGATGCCCCCTTTCCCAGGAGAAATCTTTTCCTTTTCACAAACGGATCATCGGGGGGCGCTGTATGGCTGATATTGTGGTAAAACCCCTCCCACAATGGCATGTCAGGACCGTGGTTCGGACATCACACTGCGGGAGCCAAGTTGCATTGTGGGAAATAACAGCTGTTTCCAACTGCCAAAAAAAAGCAAGCAGCAAAATATTTTACAATGGGCAAACACTGACTAAACCATTTACACATAATTATTGTAAAAATGAAGCACTTTTTTATTACATTATTTTTACTGGAGTTCCCGAGGCGGGGTTCTTACAACAAAATCCCCATACAGAGGCTGGGTCTGCTTATCGAGCCCAACCTCTGATGCTAATCAGATCCCCCTAAATCCCCCCTGCGCTCAGCCAGACCCCATAAATCTCAGCCGCGCTGCCGACACGCAGCGTGTCAGCAGCGGCTGTGTTTAGCTTCCTAACGTCAGTCTCCGCTCTCCCCCGCCTCCTGTATCACTCCGGTCCCCGCCCACGTCCCTTCCCTCAACGCTGATTGGAGGGAAGGGACGCGGGCGGGGACCGGAGCTCTGCAGGAGGCGGGGGGAGCACCAAGACTGACGTTAAGAAGGTAAACATAGCCACATGGCGTGGCTGTGATTTCTGGGGTCTGGCTGAGCGCAGGGAGGATTTAGGGGGGGATCTGATTAGCAACAGAGGCTGGGCTCGATAGGCAGAGCCAGCCTATGTATGGGAATTTTGTTGTGAGAACCCCACCTCGGGTTCTCTTTAAGTCTAAATTAAAAAGCCACCTGCTTAATCTGGCATTTATGAACACCTGACTATTCCCTCTGTAACACAGTCCAGCCTGCAACTCTGTATTGATCTGAGACATATCTATGAGCTTTGAGTGCTATGGGTAAAAGTGCTTTACAAATGTTATTGTTATTGTATCCCACCACCCCAACTCTTTCCACTCCAGGCAGGGTCTGTTCTAGAGACATTGGGGCAAAATTGACCTGGGGGCCCCTCTGACAACCCCCCCTTTCCCCCAAAGTGGCCTAAGGGGCTTCCTTTGCTGCTGCCGAATCTGCCGGAACCCCCCAGAGGTCGCCCCCTCTACTATATTTTGGTCCCTAGGGCCCCTGCTTTGGAGCGTCTCACCTGCTCCATCTGGCACACACTTCTCCATATGTCTGTGGCTCTGTTGACTCCCATCTTCATCCTCGCAGTGGCACATTACCTCCGCGACCCGGCGCCTATGCGAGGGCAAAGATGGGAGTTCACAGAGCCACAGACATATGGAGGAGTGCATGCCGGATGGTGAGTCGCTACAATGCACATATGGAGGAGTGGCCAGAACAGGTTAGTTGCTACACTACTGAAAATTTTGCAGAGGCCCCAAGCCCTAAATAAAAGTGAAAGGTGGGGGGAGGCCAGCAGAGCTCCGGGGTACTTGGGCAATTGCCCAGGTTGCCCCTATGGTAGCGCTGGCCCTGACCCCAGAAACTTACTCAGGGCTGTGGAGTCGGTACAAAAATCATCCAACTCTTCAGTTTATGAAACCTCCAACCCGACTCCAGGTACTTAAAATTGCTTTGACTCCACAGTTATAAACTTACTGCACTTCCTTTAGACTCCAATGAGGATGTTATGTTGTACCTTCTGGCTGGGTTTCTACTGGAGGACAGTCACCATGTCATCACAGCAGTCCAGCCTCTTCAGGCCTGGATTTTGGATAGGCTGAATATTAGTGATGTCACTGGTCTCTAGTGAATGGATAGGCTGCATTCTCAGTGATGTCACTGGTCTCTAGTGAATGGATAGGCTGCATTCTCAGCGATGTCACTGGTCTCTAGTGAATGGATAGGCTGCATTCTCAGTGATGTCACTGGTCTCTAGTGAATGGATAGGCTGCATTCTCAGCGATGTCACTGGTCTCTAGTGAATGGATAGGCTGCATTCTCAGTGATGTCACTGGTCTCTAGTGAATGGATAGGCTGCATTCTCAGTGATGTTACTGGTCTCTAGTGAATGGATAGGCTGCATTCTCTGTGATGTCACTGGTCTCTAGTGAATGGATAGGCTGCATTCTCTGTGTTGTCATTGATCTCTAGTGAATGGATAGTCTGCATTCTCAGTGATGTCACTGGTCTCTAGTGAGTGGATAGGCTGCATTCTCAGTGATGTCACTGGTCTCTAGTGAATGGATAGTCTGCATTCTCAGTGATGTCACTGGTCTCTAGTGATTGGATAGGCTGCATTCTCAGTGATGTCACTGGTCTCTAGTGAGTGGATAGGCTGCATTCTCTGTGATGTCACTGGTCTCTAGTGATTGGATAGGCTGCATTCTCAGTGATATCACTGGCCTCTAGTGATTGGATAGGCTGCATTCTCTGTGATGTCACTGGTCTCTAGTGATTGGATAGGCTGCATTCTCAGTGATGTCACTGGTCTTTAGTGAGTGGATAGGCTGCATTCTCAGTGATGTCACTGGTCTCTAGTGAGTGGATAGGCTGCATTCTCAGTGATGTTACTGGTCTCTAGTGATTGGATAGGCTGCATTCTCAGTGATGTCACTGGTCTCTAGTAAATGGATAGGCTGCATTCTCAGTGATGTCATTGGTCTCTAGTGAATGGATAGGCTGCATTCTCGGTGTTGTCATTGGTCTCTAGTGAATGGATAGTCTGCATTCTCAGTGATGTCACTGGTCTCTAGTGATTGGATAGGCTGCATTCTCAGCGATGTCACTGGTCTCTAGTGATTGGATAGGCTGCATTCTCTGTGTTGTCATTGGTCTCTAGTGAATGGATAGGCTGCATCCTCAGTAATGTTACCGGTCTCTAGTGAATAGATAGGCTGCATTCTCAGTGATATCACTGGTCACTAGTGATTGATTAGGCTGCATTCTCAGTGATGTCATTGGTCTCTAGTGAATGGATAGGCTGCATTCTCTGTGCTGTCATTGGTCTCTAGTGAATGGATAGGCTGCATCCTCAGTAATGTTACCGGTCTCTAGTGAATAGATAGGCTGCATTCTCAGTGATATCACTGGTCACTAGTGATTGATTAGGCTGCATTCTCAGTGATGTCATTGGTCTCTAGTGAATGGATAGGCTGCATTCTCTGTGCTGTCATTGGTCTCTAGTGAATGGATAGGCTGCATTCTTAGTGATGTCACTGGTCTCTATTGAATGGATAGGCTGCATTCTCTGTGATGTCACTGGCCTCTAGTGATTGGATAGGCTGCACTCTCAGTGCTTTCACTGGTCTCTAGTGAATGAATAGGCTGCATCCTCAGTGATGTCACTGGCCTCTAGTGAATGGATAGGCTGCATTCTCAGTGATGTCACTGGTCTCTAGTGAATGAATAGGCTGCATCCTCAGTGATGTCACTGGCCTCTAGTGAATGGATAGGCTGCATTCTCAGTGATGTTACTGGCCTCTAGTGAATGGATAGGCTGCATTCTCAGTGATGTCACTGGTCTCTAGTGAATGAATAGGCTGCATCCTCAGTGATGTCACTGGACTCTAGTGAATGGATAGGCTGCATCCTCAGTGATGTCACTGGCCTCTAGTGAATGGATAGGCTGCATTTTCAGAGATGTCACTGGTCTCTAGTGAATGGATTGGCTGCATCCTCAGTGATGTCACTGGTCTCTAGTGAATGGATAGGCTGCATTCTCAGTGCTCTAGTGGATAGGCTGCATCCTCTGTGATGTCACTGGCCTCTAGTGAATGGATAGGCTGCATTCTCAGTGATGTTACTGGTCTCTAGTAAATGGATTGGCTGCATTCTCATTTATGTTACTGGTCTCTAGTGATTGGATAGGCTGCATTCTCAGTGATGTCATTGGTCTCTAGTGATTGGATAGGCTGCATTCTCAGTGATGTCACTGGTCTCTAGTGATTGGATAGGCTGCATTCTCAGTGATGTCACTGGTCTCTAGTGATTGGATAGGCTGCATTCTCAGTGATGTCACTGGTCTCTAGTGAGTGGATAGGCTGCATTCTCTGTGATGTCACTGGTCTCTAGTGATTGGATAGGTTGCATTCTCAGTGATGTCACTGGTCTCTAGTGATTGGATAGGCTGCATTCTCTGTGATGTCACTGGTCTCTAGTGATTGGATAGGCTGCATTCTCAGTGATGTCACTGGTCTCTAGTGAGTGGATAGGCTGCATTCTCAGTGATGTCACTGGTCTCTAGTGAGTGGATAGGCTGCATTCTCAGTGATGTTACTGGTCTCTAGTGTATGAATAGGCTGCATTCTCAGTGATGTCACTGGTCTCTAGTGAGTGGATAGGCTGCATTCTCAGTGATGTCACTGGTCTCTAGTGAGTGGATAGGCTGCATTCTCAGTGATGTCACTGGTCTCTAGTGTATGAATAGGCTGCATTCTCAGTGATGTTACTGGTCTCTAGTGTATGAATAGGCTGCATTCTCAGTGATGTTACTGGTCTCTAGTGTATGGATAGGCTGCATTCTCAGTGATATCACAGGCCTCTAGTGATTGAATAGGCTGCATTCTCTGTGATGTCACTGGTCTCTAGTGAGTGGATAGGCTGCATTCTCAGTGATGTCACTGGTCTCTAGTGAGTGGATAGGCTGCATTCTCAGTGATGTCACTGGTCTCTAGTGAGTGGATAGGCTGCATTCTCAGTGATGTTACTGGTCTCTAGTGTATGAATAGGCTGCATTCTCAGTGATGTCACTGGTCTCTAGTAAATGGATAGGCTGCATTCTCAGTGATGTCATTGGTCTCTAGTGAATGGATAGGCTGCATTCTCTGTGTTGTCATTGGTCTCTAGTGAATGGATAGTCTGCATTCTCAGTGCTGTCACTGGTCTCTAGTGATTGGATAGGCTGCATTCTCAGTGATGTCACTGGTCTCTAGTGATTGGATAGGCTGCATTCTCAGTGATGTCACTGGTCTCTAGTGATTGGATAGGCTGCATTCTCAGTGATGCCATTGGTCTCTAGTGATTGGATAGGCTGCATTCTCGGTGATGTCACTGGTCTCTAGTGATTGGATAGGCTGCAGTCTTAGTGATGTCACTGGTCTCTAGTGATTGGATAGGCTGCATTCTCAGTGATGTCATTGGTCTCTATTGAATGGATAGGTGGCATTCTCAGTGATGTCTCTGGTCTCTAGTGAATGGATAGGCTGCATTCTCAGTGATGTCGCTGGTCTATAGTGAATGGATAGGCTGCATTCTCAGTGATGTCACTGGTCTCTAGGGAATGGTTGGTTGCATCCTCAGTGATGTCACTGGCCTCTAGTGATTGGATAGGCTGCATCCTCAGTGATGTCACTGATCTCTAGTGAATGGATAGGCTCCATTCTCAGTGCTCTAGTGGATAGGCTGCATCCTCAGTGATGTCACTGGCCTCTAGTGAATGGATAGGTTGCATCCTCTGTATAGATAGGCTTCATTCCCAGTGATATCACTAATCTCTAGTGAAAGGGTGAGCTATAGCCGGATTATTTTCATTGTATGGTTGTATACTTGAGTCACTGTTGTTAATGGTGAGATCCGCGGTGCGTAGGCGATGGATACGGTTTGAACCTGCTGAGCCGACATACCTGAGGATCTGGCGCTGGAACTGGCAGTGTTTGTTCTCTGTTGGCCATTATTTGAGATACAGGCTGTACAGTATATGTGTCTGCAGCTTTATCTCTATGAATATTAACAGTGTCACTTTCTCTGATCTTCTGTAGCCCGGAGGCAGGGTGGAACTCCGGGGAGACAATACCGCCGCTGTTACCATCCTGACGGCTGAAAGAAGCAGCTTGATTGTTCCCTCAGATGTTCCTGCTCTCCAGACTGTCGTCCTGTGATGTGTAGGTGTGTGGCTGGTACCTCTGCCGGTGGATTAGACACATCAATGGAGGGCTCATAGCTGGGAATCCTGTCTGAGCCTCGCTCATGAGTGACATGTGACGTGTCACAGAGCTGTCACCGCTGGCCACTTGGGTTATGCACTGCTGATCCTCTTTGGACAAGGTGTGTGACGGCTACTGAGTGATGTGAGCTATCCTCATAGCAAAAAGGAAGAGGCTACTTGCTTAAAGCAAAACCGAGGCGGAAACGAAATGTATGATATAATGAATTGTATGTGTAGTACGGATAATATAGAGCATTAGCAGCAAAGAAAAGAGTCTTATATTTGTATTTTTAGTTATATAGCTTTTTATAACATTACATCATTCTGTCATATTTGCAGTTTACAAACCACACTTGGCATTTTAAGGTGGAACTGTAAATTCATTAAAAAAAAAAACAGTTTCACTTACCTGGGGCTTCCCCAAGCCCCCAGCAGCCGTCTGGTCCCACGCCAGTCCTGCACGAGTCTCCGCTCTCCCGCGCCAGCTAGTTTTGTTACCAACGTCGATGGCAACTGCGCCTGCGCGCCCCGGGCTACACGAAGCTTTCTTCGCGTTCCCGCCCACTATAGCATTCCCTTAGCTTAGCGCAGGATGCTATTGCGGGCTTGAAGTCGACGGTAACGAAACTAACTGGCGCGGGAGAATGGAGGCTCGTTCAGGACCGGAGTGGGACAGTCAACATATTTCTCTCAGTTGAGGTTCCCTTTAAGCAATACCAGTTGCCTGGCTTTCCTGATCGTCTGCCTCTAATACTTTCAGCCATAGCCCCTGAACAAGCATGCAGCAGATCAGATGTTTCTGACATTATCATCAGATCTGACAGCATTAGGCTCATGGTTGTTTCTGGTGTTAGGGCCCTTTCACACTTAAAATCGCAGAATGCCGGCGATTAACGCCGGCGTGTTGCGGGAGTGATTTTCCCGCGATTAGCGCGGAAAAATCACTGGACACTGCAGCGGTTTTGGAGCGATCGCAATTAGCGTGCTATGCACGCTAATCACGATCGCGGAACGCTCGCCGCCAGCAAACCGCTGCATGCAGCGCGGTTGCGGTTATCGCTAACCGCAACCGCAGAAGTGAGAACGCTGCCACTCGCTAAATTGTGTAGCGGTTCTTGCAGAACCGCTAGCGGTTTGCCGTGAGCGGGAATTGCGCGATTCCCGCTCAGGTAAGAACGGGCCCTTATTCAGACACTACTGCAGCCAAATAGACCAGCAGGGCTGCCAGGCAAATGGTATTGTTTAAAAGAAATAATTATGGCAGCCTCCATATACTTCTTGTGTGTACAAACCTTAAAGGGAACCTTAACTGAACGGAGGGTATAGAGTTTTACTTACCTGGGGCTATTACCAGCCCCCTGCAGCAGTCCTGTGCCCTCGGCGCCGCTCTGAAATCCTCTGGTCCCCCGCTGTCACTTAGTTTCGTTTTTGACGACTCACCAGTCGCCGGACGCCATGCGTATTATTGGACGCATTCACCAATGCAATTAGCGCTATTGCGGACCGCAACGCGTACAAAAATACGCGTTGCCGCATTCCGCACGCGTATTTTTGTACGCATTGCGGTCCGCAATAGCGCTAATTGCATTGGTGAATGCGTCCAATAATACGCATGGCGTCCGGCGACTGGTGAGTCGTCAAAAACGAAACTAAGTGACAGCGGGGGACCAGAGGATTCCAGAGCGGCTCTGAGGGCACAGGACTGCTGCAGGGGGCTGGTAATAGCCCCAGGTAAGTGAAACTCTTTACCCCCCGTTCAGTTAAGGTTCCCTTTAAAGGACACCGAAAGCGAGAGGGATATGGAGGCTGCCGTATTTATTTCCTGTTAGAGAATACCAGTTGCCAGTCAGTCCTGCTGATGATCCTGGCCTCAGTAGTGTCTGACTTATGCAGCTAATCTTGTCAGGCTGTCACCATTAGTGTCACTTGTGGCACAGAAGCGCTGGGTATAGACTGGCCGGATTTCAGCATTAAATCTGAACAGTGACAGACAATTTATGGTTTGTTTGACTCACATTCCAGCAGTTAAACAAATGCTGTGAGATGAGGCGGATTTGCATATTGATATGATCAGTCATCCTCCATGTAGTCTATTAGCTTTATTTCCATAGATTCACTTCCTAACTATTTCATCGGTGGCCATGGCCTAGTGTAACGGGTCTGCAGCACTATAGTGTGCTCTGATTACAGCAGGCCGATTTAGGGCTGGTGCACACCACAGCGGTTCTGGAGCGTTTTTTAAAACGCTTGCAGGGGAAAAACCGCTTGGCTAATGAAAGTGAATGGGCTGGTGCACACCAGAGCGGG
The DNA here is from genome assembly GCF_040937935.1 of Hyperolius riggenbachi. Classification (NCBI taxonomy): domain Eukaryota; kingdom Metazoa; phylum Chordata; class Amphibia; order Anura; family Hyperoliidae; genus Hyperolius; species Hyperolius riggenbachi. Next base: position 419,234,617 of record NC_090650.1, read on the forward strand.
TCATTTTTTCTACAAACTCGGGGGCTGCAGCATTTTTTGAGATTTCTGAGGCGTTTCTGACTCAATGTTAAAGTATAGGAAAGTGGAAAACCGCTCTGAAAAACGCTAGATCAGATCCAGGTGTTTTTGTTACAGAAAAACAAAAATTGCTTTCTTAAAACAGAAAGAATTTGCGATAATTCAGTGAGCTTGAGATATCTCCCAGTGCATCACTGCTGAATATATGCAAATTAGCCATTGTTACCCTTAGAAGCTAAACACACCTCCAGAACCGCTGGAATGCAATGATGTGTCAGCTTGTTAATTTATACAGAGCCATAATAATCCAACATGCATACAGACTGTTTCGGATTGTTTGATCCTCATCAGTGCATGGCATGGATTAATTTGGCTCTATGCAGTAGGGCTTGTAACACAGAAGCTGTTCAGTTACAGCTTTACTGTAACAATATTTGTAATCTGCTCCAGAAAAACGCTCCAGAAACGCTAGGCATGTGTAGAAAACCTGCCTAGAATCGCTCTGAAATCTGCTTCAAAAACCTCTAGCGCATCTCCTGCTTGGTAGGCTGTCTATTTATCGTGTATAGCGCTGCGTGTGACACGGCTGTCCCCTCCAGAGTCTCGGCGGTGATCCGCTGTCATAGGCTGAAGCCTATGACAGCCGATCACAGTGATTGTCTGGTGGGAGGAGGAAGGGCGGGGATGGGATAAAATTAATTTAAAAATAGCGAAATGTATATTTGTAGAAAAATAAACAAACATCCCAACAGGGATGAGAGCTCTGTTGGTGGGGTGAAAAGGGGGGGAATCACTGAGTGCTGAGTTGTGCATCCCTGCAGCTTGGCCCTAAAGCTGCAGTGGCCTATTTTACAAAAAATGGCCTAGTCTTTAGGGGGGGTAAAGCCTGTGGTCCTGAAGTGCTTAAAGGGGAACTGAAGAGAGAGGTATACGGAGGCTGCCATATTTATTTCCTTTTAATCAATACCAGTTGCCTGGCAGCCCTGCTGATCCTCTGCCTCTAATACTATTAGCCATAGCCCCTGAACAAGCATGCAGCAGATCAGGTGTTTCAGACTTTAAAGGGAACCAGAGAGGAACGTACAGAAAAAAAAGAAAAAGCTTTTATACATACCTGGGGCTTCTTCCAGCCCCATAAGCCTGGATCGCTCCCACGCCGCCATCCTCCGCTTCCTGGATCGGTGGTACCGGGTCCCATCACTTCCGGCGGACGCGGCCAATTGTCCGCATCACAGCGGCTCCCTCCATACCCGTACGCATGCGGCTGTGCAGTAGGCAGCCTCATGCGTACTTATGTATAGAGGGAGCGCCGTGTAATGCGGACTATTGGCCGCGTCTGCCGGCCGACTGGCGGCCATGACGGGACCCGGTACCGGCGGATCCAGGCAGCAAAGGACGGCGGTGTGGGAGCGATCCGTGCGTATGGGGCTGGAGGAAGCCCCAGGTATGTATAGTATCTTTTTCCTGGGGCCTCTGGTTCCCTTTAAAGTCAGATCTGACAAGACTAGCTGCATGCTTGTTTCTGGTGTTATTCAGATACTACTGCAGAGAAATAGACCAGCAGGGCTGCCAGGCAACTGGTATTGATTAAAAGGAAATAAATGTGGCAGCCTCCGTATACCTCTTACTTCAGTTGTCCTTTAAAGTGACCCATAGATGAAGAAAACTGCAGTTTTTCTAACCCTTCCTCCAGCCCCATAAGTATGGATGCGTCCCTCACCGTCCTCCAAAAATCCTCCGTTCAGCCACAGTCAACTTCCAGTAAGCGGCTCAGTCTTACCAAGGGACGTCAGCTAGGGCCTTCTGCGCTTGCGCAGAAGGTCCGCACACGAGCAGAAAAAGGTCCGCACACGAGCAGAAGGTCTGCTGCAGACGTCACTGAGTCGCTCACCGCGGCTGAATGGGACATCGTAGGAGGACAGGGAGGGACACAGCCATGCTTATGAGGCTGGAGGAAGCCCCAGGTACGTAAAAAAAAAAAACAGCAGCTTTCTTCATCTCTGGGTCACTTTAAGAAAAGAATGTGGCTTCCCCAGTGGTCGGAAGGGGGTCACGATCTGGCAGCCATCCCGTAAGAGTCTCATTCCTTCTGCGGAAGCCTCAGCCCAGGAATCTGCATGAGATCAGGGCCATAAAATAACTAAAATGCGAAGTCTTCACCTGCTGGCCGATTCGCAGAGCTGTTCCTTCCGGAATGCCAGCTATTCCCCGATGGCAAGACGGGCCGCGGAGAAACAAGTCGAGTGCGATGGCTGAGCGCACGCCCCGGCCTCACCCACCCGCCTTGTCACCAGCCTTTTAAAAGCAATCTGTCAACACTTTTATTTATGGCTAAATATACAGATGGTAGCTTAAGGCAACAAGTGAAATCTGTCACTGAACTCTTCCTGTTTAAAAGGCTGAGAAGAAAAACTTTCATTCATCTGACATAAAAGAGCTAGTTTACTTATAATTACATGTGCTTAAAATAGAGCTCTGATCGGTAATGTAATATGCTTGCAGGCTTGCTTTTACCTCCCTTTTATAATACCAGCATGTCACCTCTGGTATAAGCTGGAGTTTAGGCAGAATGAGGGAGGAGCCAAGATGGAGGATTGGGAGGGGTCACGTGTGCACACAGAAAACTATCACCTGAAATCACTGCAGATAATCATAAGGGGCAACGAAAGTCTGTCATGTGTAGGTGGCTTTTAGGTCTCTTTTTCCCTTAAAATCGGGATGGAATACTCAATGCACACGTTATGGCGTGATTATTGGGGATTCTGATGGGTTTTACAACGCAATTACATTTGAGATTTACGTGTTTAAAAAATATTTAATTGCTGGACTTCCCAGTAGAGTTCCCTGATGTCTAGTGGCCCCTTTCCCTGCTCTATATACAGTCCCCTGATGTCTACTGGTCTTTCTCCTACCCCTATACCCTTAGAAGCGAAACACACCTCCAGAACCGCTGGAATGCAATGATGTGTCAGCTTGTTAATTTGTACAGAACCATAATAATCCAACATGCATACAGACTGTTTTGGATTGTGTGATCCTCATCAGTGCATGGCATGGATTAATTTGGCTCTATGGAGTAGGGCTTGTAACACCGAGAGGTACAGACTAACCAGCAAGCTCATGGTGACCCAGATCTCATTGGAGTGTGTGAGGGGCTACAATGGTCCTAAAACCCCCCTTACTAAAAAAAATACTAAGGAAAACAAAAGTTTGCTTTCTTAGAACAGAAAAAATTTGCGATGATTCAGGTTGGAGTGAGCTTGAGATGTCTCCCAGTGCATTACTGCTGAATATATGCAAATTAATTTTAGGACCATTGTAGCCCATCACACACTCCAATGAGTTCTGGTTCACCATGAGCTTGCTGGTTAGTCTCTACCCCTATACAGTTCCCTGGAGTCTAGTGTCCCCTCACTTCCTATTACAGTTCCCTGGGGTCTAGTGCTCCCCCATACAGTTTTCTGGTGTCCAGTGGCCCTTCTCTCCCCTTTATAGTTCCCTGGAGTCCAGTGCCCTACCTCCCACCCCTATACAGTCCCCTGGTTTCTAGTGGCCCTGCTCAGTCCCCTATCAGTTCCCTGGGGTCTAGTGGCCCTGCTCAGTTCCCTGGTGTCTAGTGGACCCTTTCACTCCCCTATACAGTTTCTGGTTTTTAGTGCTTTCCCCCTCCACCCCCCCCCCTCCCCCCCCCCATATGGTTTCCTTGGTGATCTTAAAGCTTCACTGGTGGTCTACAGTGGGCCAAACATAATGCAAAGTGGGGAAAACACTTGAAGGCCAAATTTAATGACCCTGTGGGCTAGATTTGGTCCAGGGGCCAGAGCTTGACATGTATGCGTTATCAGATAGAATGCATAGTGAGTAATAGGTAAGAATACATCACCTAGCTGTAATTTGGGAAGTAAGTCCAGGATAGGCAGAAGGAGCAGAGCAGTAGAGACTTCCCAACACCCCCGCTAATTCCGCAGAATATAATCTGCATTTTCATCCACCTACTCCTTCCAAGTATAATTTATGTTCCCCACTTGTTCCCATTAATTATTGCTTGAGAAAGGGCACAGTGGAGCACAAAACACATGGTGTTGTTGCATTTTTTAAATCTGTGGAATATGTATTGACGAATTTAAATTATTATTTTTAATTTATATAGCGCCAATATCCAGGGCTGTGGAGTCGGTACAAAAATCTTCCGACTCCAACTCCTCAGTTTATGAAACCACTGACTCTGGGTACCCAAAATGGCTCCGACTCCTTAGTCTAATACTTACCAGGGTTGTGGATTCTGTACAAAAATCCTCCGACTCCTCAGTTTATGAAATCACCGACTCCGGGTACCCAAAATGGCTCCGACTCCTCGACTCCGACTCCACAGCCCTGCCAATATCTTCAGTAGCACTGTTCAAGGTACAAAACAAATAGTGGAGAGTAGAGATGCATGCGACAGTCAAAACTCTGTACAATCAGGACATCCAGTAATACAAACGGATGCATAGCTGATGTGTGATTTGAGACATGACCAATACTGGTACCTGTTCATATGGTCAATTACAGCAGAATAAGAGACACTAGAAGGTGGTCCCTGCTCTTGCAAGCTTGCAATCTAGAGGGTAGTGGGTTGGAGGTTTTAGGTAAGGAGACACAGAGTTTAGTGGATGAGGCAGTAAACCTTTACTGCTACCTACAGCAAATTATAGACGTGTCTGAACAGGTGTGTTTTGACAGTATATATGACGGTTTCCAGGCTCTGAGCATGATGGAGTGAGAGAGACTTCCAAAGGACAGGTGACACTTGTGAGAAATCCTGGATGCAGGAGAGAGAGGCAATGACCATGTTAAAGGGCTTGCATGTGCATTTGAATACATTGAAATTGTTTTATTCCTCATGGTTTACCCAATATTATACAAGTAGGAAGTAGATGGGGTGATCACCTTGGGCTAGCCCACCTCCTCCCCATACTTTTTACCTGAGCAAAGGGGTGAGTAGACATTTGTGTCCAGATGTGCACTGGCTGGTGAGGAATGTGAGGCAATGACTTTCAGTCTCTCTTTATTATTAATAACAGTATAAGACACACAGGCCTGACGTAACTCAGCCTGGTGACCGTGAATGCCTCTCTGGTTAATGTACACATGGTGATAATGGCTGCAGTGCAGAGCACACAGACGGGTTTGGGATTCAGGGTCAGAACTGGGCCTGGGAAAGTCTCTTGTCTCTGTGATTATGGGCTGCAAGTCACTGGACAACATTGGTGATCATTATAATTTCCATGCCCAATGTCTTTAAAGAGAACCTGTAAAAAAAAGAGCCCCTGGGGAGTACTTACCTTGGGAGGGGGAAGGCTCTCTTACCTGTAATGAGGCTGAGACTAACCCTCCCCCCCCCCCCATCCTCCTGTGCAGAATCGATTCAGCACTGGGACCCCTGGACAGCAGCAGACGGCGATATTTACCTTTGCATTCCAGTGCAGGCACAGTACCATCTTCCCCCTCTGGCCCCAGTGGAAGTAGCTGAGCCTGATGCGGTTGTCCTACCGCATCAGGTGCTGACCCGCTTTGGACTTTTACTATTGACATGGTTTGAGGTGCACAAACCATAGGGGTCAGAGCACGTCGAATACGATTCTCTCCTGTTGGTGCTTGCTACACACTGTGGATTCTCTGTGGTTTACATTACTCACTGTGCGTTAAGCAGGGTGCTTGTGGTAACACGCTGTTGCCCTTCCGCGGGCTCAGATACTGCAGGCGCGTCGCAAGGGACTGCAATAAGTGTGAAAGTCTCCATAGATTTTAATTGCTTTTGCGGCCCCTTTCCGGCAAAATAGGGTAACACAGCGAGCGCAGGTTTACCATGTTAGTGTAAAAGGGGCCTGAAACCTGTTTCACACGGCGGGCTGAAGTCTGTATGGTCCCGCCTGTCAGCTGCTCCTATGTGTCAGCTGGGCACTTTCTAGCGCACTGCACAGGAAGTGGGGAGGCAGCCACCTCACTGGCATCTGAGAACGGGCGTGGCCACACTCTGGGATTTTTTACAATGCAAATCGCAAACTCATTGCAATTTTGCTGCCTTTTTCACTGGATACTAGAAGTACAAGGGGAAAAGGCAGAAGAAATGGAGCATTTCTTTTATGTATTTATCCTTTGAGGCCACAATTATTTGATAACATACCTCAGATAGAAAGCATTCCCCTCCTGGCACTTCACTCTGTGAGATCGGGAGGTGTTTCCGGCCTGAGCCGCCTAGAATGCCAAATATTCCCCAATAGCAAGACTAACCACTTCTAAATACCACAGACTCCCAGTGCCTCACCTACACTGCCTGTCGCATGTCTGCATGTCTGTCATATAGGCTGTCTGAATATAAGCATATGGGGCTTGATTCACAAAATATTCCTAAAAGCTCTAGGGTGCGAAGTAGTGTGCGAAGTAGTTTGCACGTGCAAAGTTTTTGCTGTTCGCATGCAAAGTTTTAGCGCGCGTACCGCGTAACACCGTTCGCTCGCTAAAACTTAGCACATTAGCAGCCTAGTTTGCACGTGCTAAGCCTTGAAATCAATGGAGTTTCACCCGCACAGTAAAATAGAGTATGTTAATGTAATCAGTGTTCTCCCCAGGCTCTTTTAGGCGGGTGCTCCACCCGGCTAGTTTTGGTGAGCACCCGGCTGTCATCAGCTCACCTCCTCTGCTGTAAGCAGAATTGTACAGAGAAGCGCTGGCCCTGCATTCTCTCATCTCGCCACACCCGACTACTTTTTCATGCCACCCGGCTGGAAAAAAAAATTCTGGGGAGAACACTGGTAATTATGAATGGTGGTTACATTAACATGTGCGGTACTGTAAAGTGGCGTGCGCAAACTCTTACGCACGGCGCATAATGAAGTATATACAGTAATAATCAATGTTTTACATTTCTCCCGTGATCTGCACTGACTTCGCGTGCTAACTATCATTATCATGGGAAGTCAGTGCAGTTCAAGGTACTTTACTCGCGCAAACTCTGACGCTTATGTTAGCACGTGCAAAGCATGTTAGCACATGCAAAATGGCTTTCCACTGGCGTGCTAACACTTTGCACGCTTTAGTGAATCAAGCCCATGCTAAGAGCAAGTGTGAACCCAGCAGAAGACCTGGGACCCACTAGCAGCACTTTTCTAAGCGCTTCTGATTGGAAAAGCTCTTGCGAATGTAATGCTATGGGGGATTTTAAAAATCCCTCAGGCCGGTTTTACACTTGGAGTTTGCAGTGCGTGCACCGTATCGCACCACAGAAATTAGACTTCATATGGTGCAGTGACAGGGTCATATGCATGGCTCCGCCCAGCTAGTGACGTACTTCCTGCTGGACAGGAAGTACGTCACTGGAATTCGCGTTGGTCAGCGCATGCGCACTTTCTCCGTCGCCCATTAACTTGCATTACTGCATAATCCTTGTTGTAGGCACAGATCATGTGGTAACATGCTGCAGAGTTTGCATCAGAATTGCAGCGATTTTTATACTTATTGCGCACTGCGTTGCATCGTGGTTTGCTGAATCATTTATGTTCAGCATCATTTCGTACCTTATATACTCGAATATAAGCCTAATTTTTCAGCACAAAAGATATACTGAAAAGTTACCCCCTTTGCTTATATGTGAGTTAGTGGAGCAGAATGGATGGCGGAGCAGGTTTTGCTACTGACAGAGAAGCATAAGGATCTTGCGCTAGTAATCCTGCTCTTACCAGCTGGCTCCCTGCTGTGTCCGTTCCCCCATCCCCTGCAACATGGTGTGCAGAGTGTGCTGCTCAAGACTACCTGTGTCCCCTGGCTTGTGGAGCAGAGCATGCAAGCAATGTGTCAGCGGTGCAGTGATCGGGGATTCTTCCTGTTTGACAATCACTGTGTCTCATATCTATGATGTCATCTAGCGGCGTCTTGAGACACAGCTGTATCATCCTTGGGTCACATTTATCTATGGGGAGAAGGAATGATTTGTACTGGGGGCACATCTGGCTACTGTGGAGGGGACTATATTCGGGAGGAGGCTTATATGCAAGTCAATCACTTTTTCCTGGTTTCTGAGGGAAAAAGTGGGGATTCTCAGAATTTCAGCTAACATGCAGACTTGATACTAATAATAGTGGGCAGCTTGACATTGCACAATCAAATGCACTTCCTCATAATTTTGATTGGTCCAACTCCAATCAGCATACAATTTGCAATAAATGTGCATGCAAGTTGAAATGATTGTCATCTTCACTGACCAATCTCTACTTTAAATGCTTTGACTGTCAAGATATAGAAAAAGACAAAATGACTCAACAATCCTATTTTCTCCAAACAGATGGTCCTATCAGTCCCCCTTCCAGAATCCTCCGCTGCAGGCAAGCGACAACTGCCACGTGACTTGACGGTGTAATGACTCAGACATCGTGGACATACACAACTGTCATTCATGGTGAGAGATCTGCCTGTGTGTATAGCACTCATGCTGCCTTTCAAAACCATCTGTAAAAATTGTATGGAACTTAGAGCATGCCTGAAGTGAAAAAATAAAACAAACAGATACTTGCCTGAGGGTCCTATACAGCCTTCCCACTCCTCTCCTGGTTTCCGCGTTCCAGCGCCGTAACCCGTTAGCAGTATCCAACCTATCGGTCGACTGTTGCTCTCTGCTGCTGCGGGAGGCTTGGGGAGCCCCGAGGGCTCCCAAAGATGGGTCACTCCATACTGCTCGTCTTTGGGAGCTCTCGGGCTCCCCAAGCCTCCAGCAGTGGCAGAGAGCTATATTTGACCCATCGGTTGGATACTGCTAACGAGTGACGGTGCTGAAACGCGGGAACCAGGAGAGGAAAGGGAAGGTTGTACCCAATTTTGGGTACCTGGAGTCGGAGGTTTCATAAACTGAGGAGTCGGATGATTTTTGTCCCGACTCCACAGCTCTGCCACGATGTCAGGGACTTTCTGTATTGTTTACATGTCTCCTCCGCTCTCCACGTGTCCTCCTCCACTCCCCCTGAATAAATAAAAGCAGCAGCAGCATGTCTCCCCTAATCCATCGGATCAGAGACCACTCCTTTCCCTCACTGCTCCCCTAGTACCGGCTTCTGCTAATGACGCGATCAGCAGAAGCCGGCACAAGGGGAACAGTAAGGGAGAGGGGGGATATCTGATTGCTGCTGCTGGATGAGGTGAGCTGTGCTTATAACTATACATGGGGAGCAGTGGAGGACATGAGGGGATGGATTGCCGAGGAGACATGGGGGACAGAAGGGGACACAGGAGAACACATGGGGACAAAAGCACAAAAGGGGAAACAGGAGGACACATGGGGACAGAAGGTGACACAGGAGAACACATGGAGACAGAAGGGGAAACAGGAGGACACATGGGGACAGAAGGAGACACAGGAGAACACATGGGGACAGAAGGGGACATAGGACAACACATGGGGACAGAAGGGGAAACAGGAGGACACATGGGGACAGAAGGGGACACATGAGGTACAAAGGGGACACAATAACTGGGAAGAACATGTACAAGATGCTCCTGGACCATGGACGCACCAGGTTTAGTATATTTTTTCTGTAGTTTTTTGCCCTACAAACCTAGGTGCGTCTTATAGTCCGTAGCATCTTACATTCTGAAAAATATAGTATGGTCCCATCTCCACCCTGCTCCATAGGAAGCTGAGCCAAGCATTGAGCTCCGTCCCCGGCTGTTAGGGCTGCCTATCAGCTGAAACCATCACGAATGATAATTGTGCGCGATGATACATGCATGGGCCTTTAGAAGCAGATAAAGCTCAGATAACCCCCAGTGGTGAACTATCAGCGGACCCCCTGGCTCTGCTCTTCCTAAAAGAAGCAGATACAGATATGATGGTCAGGCAGGAGAACAGAGGACACTCGTACAGCCATCCGAGGATGAGAAGTCCTATTGGATCCTTGCTACATGTAAAGCAGCATTTCCTGTTTTCGTGACCGCAGATAGACTTTTTGAAACCGGCTAAATGGCTCCCTCAGAGATAAATTCACATGAGCATCATGTCATCCTCTCCTGACATGATTATCGCCGCGGGCATTCATTTCTGACCTGCTATTCTCTCCCTCCGTCTCCATAACTGCACAATCATGCTCGAGTAACCGTGCCTGGGGCAGAGAATGAATCACTGTACACAAGCTCTTCTAATAACAGGGAGATGCTTGTTCCCATACTGATCTGAGCTCACCTAGCTGCAGAGTACACAGGCCAGCCTGTGCTGCAGTCAGGGGATCATCAGAAGTATGGCAGGAATCCACCAGAGGAATTCTGCACAGAGGAGAAGCTCAGACACCTCCCCGGAAATAGATTTCCAGGAGATAATGGCACAACGGCCTTAAGGAACAAGCGACACCCATGCCAACCTAGAAATAAAAAACACATAGATAAGTAGATAACTACTACTTCTACTTACATAACAGATGTATTGTGCTATCCACATAATGATTCCTGTGCATTTTATAAAGGAAAAGCAGAAAATCCTATTCTAGGCAGCGGCCATCTTGCCAAGCTAATGCTGACATCATATCCTCCCTGACTCTTGTTTTCCCCCCTCCCTTCTCTTGCTCATTGTGTATTCATTAGCTGCCCTCCTCCCTGAGTCTTCAGACACTCCCACTGAGGTGTATACTAGGAACTGCACTGTCTTATCCTCCAATCACTGAGTCACCTCAGCCTTGCATGGAAACACAAGTAATCAGAGGGTGTTTCTGATACGCAGCTCAGCAGGGAAATAAATGGAAGAGGAGGAATATATTATAGATAAAAAGAACTCCCAGCACTCAACTGTTTGGCACTAGGGCAAGTGCTCCTAAGGTATGTGATAACGCCAAACCATAACAGCAGAAAAAGTTTTGCAAGTTTTGAATGCAGGATTAGCATCTTTATCACTTAATACACTCAGACCAGTTGCTGTTGAAATTTGATTTTCATGGTGACAATACCGCTTTAAAGGGAACCTGAGATGTCCAAAATGTGTGTATTTATACTTACCTGGGGTTTCCTCCAGCCCCATGAGGTGTGTGAGCTCCCACTGCCATCCTTCCCTGGCCACTCCATTGCTTTGCATTCCCCGCTGGTAATTTGGCCATCCACGCAGGGCCGTTTCTTGGGCAGGGCGATTGCCCTGGGCGCAGACCAGCAAGTAGAAGCAGAAGGACCGCTAGGGAGCTGGTGACACGCAGTGTAGTCAAATGGAAGAAGAAAGAAGATAACCAGCTCAATCACTTTCCTTGACTCCACCTGGGCTGACTGCGTCAGACGTCACGTCATCATCACGTCACCGCCACGTGATGACACCTGATGTCCTGTAGCCGTACTGCCGGCTGTCAGTCAGTCATGGACAGGCTTTCTTCGTCTGTGTGTTTTCCTGGTCCCTGCTTCCAATTACAATTTAGCCTAGAAACTGCCATGCGCCCATGCCACGCTCTTATGCGCATGCGCGGCTTGCTCGGGAGCATCCTGCACAGTAGAATGCTCCCAGGCACGGGATAGCGGCAGGGGCATGCACAGAAGAAGAGAGATTACAAAGCAATGGAGCGGCTGGGGAGGATGGCGATGAAGCTTACACACCTCATGGGGCTGGAGAAAGCCCCAGGTAAGTATAAATACACACATTATGGACAGGTGCACTTTAAAGGTGCCCACTTACGCCCAAGCTATCATTTAAATACAACCAGAAATAAAATGTCTTAAAGCAAACCTAAAATGAAATAAAAAAAAGCATATCTATGGAGAGGGGAGGCTCTGGGTCCTATAGAGCCATCCCGCTCCTCTCCCGCTCCCCTCGTTCCAGCGCTGTCACCCCGTTAACAGTGTCTTACAAATGGGCCAGCTTAGAGGGGCGGCTCCATACTGCACATGCCTGAGCCCGCCCTCTCGCGCGCATGCACAGTACGCAGCTGCCCGTCTTCGAGAGCACTCAGTCTCCCGAAGAATTCCACAGTCTCCCGTGGCGGGGGATTTGAAAGGTGGCTCTATAGGTCCTAGAGCCTTCCCTCTCCATAAGGAAAGTATCTGTTTTATTATTTAAATTTTGCTTCAGATTTGCTTTAGAGCAGTGTTTCTCAACATTGTATTGGTATGTACCCATTTTAAAACCCTGTACTCAGCAAGTACCCCCTAGCATAGTAAATATTACCACGAGTACCCCTTAACAAATAAATATTTAGTAGTAGTAAATGATAATTGGTTCTAAACCATTTCCCAGCATTTACGATTGGTTTTAATTAGCTAAAACACTAATTTGGTGTTGTGTAAATAACATTTATCATGTTCTAAAACTCCAAATTTGTTATTCTTGGTTAAATATATTAAGTCCGAGTACCCCCTGGAACCATCAGAAGTGCCCCCCGGGGTACACGTACCACACGTTGAAAACCTAGACTTTAGAGGACACCTGTAGTGAGAGGTATATGGGGGCTGCCATATTTATTTCCTTTTATCCCGTACAAGTTGCCTGGCATCCTGCGGGCCTTTTACGCATCAGTATTGCCTGAATCACCCACCTAAAACAAGCATGCAGCTAATCCAGTCAGACTTCATTCAGAAACATCTGATCTGCATGCTTGTTCAGGGTCTACGGCTAAAAGCATTAGAGGCAGAGAATCAGCAGGGCTGCCAGGCAGTTAGTATTGTTTAAAATGAAATAAATGTCAGCCTCCATATCCCTCTCACTTCAGGTAACTGGAGATTGTTAAGGGCTCTGCCACTGACACAGGGGGCCATGCAGGGCCAAGGCAGAGGCAAGAGAGGCAGCCTCAGGGCGCTGTGTAGGAGGGGCACACAACTCACTCAGCTATCATTCCCCTATTGTGTTTGTAGCAAAGAGAGAAATAAGAAAAGGGATATATGGCAGTGACTGCAAGCCAGATAAGTAGAGATTAAGGTGTTGGGGGCCCTGGGGCGTCTCTTAGTCTAATAGCAATCAGTGTGTGATGGCTGGGGTGGGAGGGATGGAGGGCGCACTTTGGTGTCTCAGCCTTGGGTGCTGGAGGACCTTGTCCCGGTATGTATTGCAGCACTTCCCGTTCAGTAAGCCAGCACCTATTCAGTAAGGGGTCCTTGTGCAAGACTCCCTAACACTGCTACTGCCTATAGAGTGCGTCCTAGTGGCTACCTCGCAAGCGCTTTGAGTCCAACAGGAGAAAACACTATACTAATACTGGAATTATTAGTTTGGTGGAAAAGTTGCATGTGTGTATTAGCCTTTAGAGATTGCATGTCTGTATGCTGGATCTGTGTATGTGTAACGGGTGTGGGGGGTACAGTCGTACAGTTGGTACATTCCTCTCGCTACGTTCATCTATACATACATACATACATACCCTTCAGAGCATACCATTCTCCTCGATAGTATAGTGGTCAGTATCCCCCACCTGTCACGTGGTAGACCGGGGTTCAGTTCCCCGACGGAGAGGCTTTCAGGCAGCACGGTGGCGTAGTGGTTAGCGCTCTCGCCTTGCAGCGCTGGGTCCCCGGTTTGAATCCCAGCCAGATCAATGTCTGCAAGGAGTCTGTATGTTCTCCCCATGTCTGTGTGGGTTTCCTCCAGGCACTCCGGTTTCCTCCCAAAACATACAGATAAGTTAATTGGCTTCCCCCTAAATTGGCCCTAGACTACGACACATGCACTACATGCTACAGACATAGACATATGACTATGGTAGGACTAGATTGTGAACCCCTCTGAGGGACAGTTAGTGACAATATACTCTATATACTGCTGCATAATGTGTTTGCGCTATATAAATACATAAATAAATAGAGCATAGCCCAGCACAAGATTCCTGCAAGCTAAGATTTTCTTTCCATCCACAAATGACGTGTTTTAATAATAAACCTCTCTTCCTTCCGATTGCAGGCCCTGCATTTTTTATGAGACACTTTTACGGTCGTAATGGTGCGTCAGGCCCCGAGAGGGGAGCGCGGGGTTACTCGGCAGCTAGGGTTACCGAAGATTTACTGTAAAAAGCCAATCATCCTGCCAGATAGTTCTCATTCTGCTCCGAGGATATTGATGCGTCACGGAGGGCTTGGCGTCTTAATACAGCTGCAGCCGGACTGAGGCGGGATGACTTCTCCAATCCATTGTGTCTTACGCTTAATTCCCGGACCTTTAAATCCTCTGCTAAGCGGCGGGGCCTGCGCACGCGCGCTCCCGACACCCCTTGTTTCCGCTGATTGAGAGGATGTGTAAAAACCATAACACGCCGTGATCTATTATCCAGAGGAAATAAATAAATCCAATTTGTTTATCCGCAAAGCTTGCGGGCTGCGCTCATAACTCACGGGAATTACGGCGGAGACGCCGATCGCTTGAGCCCCTCCGCCTTGCCGGTCTGGAATTTGGAGCGTGACTGAGAGGTGAATTCATGCGGCTGGTTACTAATGAGGACCTGTCAGAAAATAGGGCTTTGTAGTAATCTGAAGTATCCATTGACAATACAATTTTTAGTAGATCAGGGGAACAATCGATATTTCCCAGATGCTGGCTGATCCCCATTTTTGTACTGCTCCAGAACAGTTCAGATGCTGTCAGGAATCTTCTCTATCTGGGCCAGCCCTAGTCACAGTGGGGCCCTCAGGCAAAATTAACCTTTGGGGCCCCTACTGACACCCTCCCCCCAAATAGGCATTAGGGTCTCCTTTAAATCCTTTAAAAATTCATGTCCAAGAGTCCCCAAGCTGGCTGATGCAGACGCCACCCGCCCACCACCCAACTTTTTCTCCCCAAATCTGTTTTAGTCCCCCAGGGCCCCTGCAGAGTTTTTGCCGACTCACCTGTAGTCTGTGTGCTCCTGCCTTCATCCTCTTAGGGGTACTTCTCCTTTTGTTGTTGCTTGATATGCCACCGGGTGACTGAGAAGAGGCGCCCCCACAAGGATGAAGATGGTAGTGCACGGCGCCGCGGACTAATAGAGGAACGCGCCTGCCAGGACAGTTGAGTCGCACTACTGTCCAAAACTCCGCAGCAGTCTTTGGGACAAAAATCAAGTTGAGGGGAGACCTGAGAGGGCCCGGCAGCCCCCCCCCCCAGGGCCCCTTTGAAAGTGGTATCTTTCATGGATCATAACGTCACCACTGCTAGCTTTGTTGCCCCATAGGAGTGCTGACGTTTGTTGCCAGTCCACATTTATAAAGAGTAGCAATGGCTTCTGTCCTGTGCACTAATTACATTTGCAGTAAAGTTAGATTTTCTGTACAATCACATGGCAACAGCACTCCAAATGGTGTACTATTGCCATGGTTGCAAAGAATTTTAATCTAAGCCGATTGTCAGTTCTGCAAATTCTTAGCTGACTTCAGATTGAAATGGAACGATAATAGCAAGCATTCTATTCCAAAAGGACTTTACAAACACCAATTTATAGCATTTTTATAGGAAAAGTGGACTTCCCCCTAAAAGTACACCTGAACTGAGAAGGATATGGAGGCTGCCATATTTATTTCCATTTAAACAATACCAGGCATCCTGCTGATCATGCTGGTATCAGAAACATCTATATATGGCTGCATATTGTATGTATCCCCGCCCTAAATGTCATGCTTAGCCTAGGCCGATTAGATATGCGGAATTTTGACCCCCAGAGCATTCTGGGAGACCAGGAATTCTTTGTACTGGCTTCAGAATTCTCAGAAATGAACATTCAGCATCTGACTGGCCTGAGGATGTCACCATGTGATAAATGTCAGAATGTAAATTAGGGAGAGGAAAGATTTTACAATGGGCAACACTGACTAAATCATTTAGAAATTCATTCATTCATTTCACGACAGGTCCTCTTTGAGTTCTCTATTATGCCCCATTTAGCAGTGTTCTGTCCTTAGCTGCACGCTGTAATGTCCTGAGATGAGTCCTGTAGAATGCATCACTGTTTACTGATCAGCATTACTGACGCAGCTCTACCAGATCATCATATAATTAGCCATGTTCTGCTGTAGGATATAATTTACTCAGCACTCACTGAGAGCCGGGTCCTTCACAGGGCAGCCAATGCAGATCTCTTGCTGTAGTTCCGCTGTCCCCTCCTGTGCTTGTGCACTACTGCGCATGCACATCTACGCACCTCTCTAGATCGTGCTCCCATGCCTGGGAATGGTCTGCACTTGCGCAGTGTAATTCTTTGTGAAATGCAAAAGTGTAGAACAAGGTGTTTTCCACTTGCACATTTAACCTTTTTAGGACCATGTGAATGAGATCCTACGCCGCACTTGTGGCTGTTCTAGCCTGATGCGGCGTATGATCTACGCCGGCCCGCCGTTTCCGCTTCCGACGCGATCGTGCGCACCCGGAGGGGGAGATTAAGCTGTCATATGACAGCTGACATCTCCCCCGAGTGATCAGCAGCCATCGCGTATGGCTGCTGATCACGTGATCACTACGATCGCCGTCGGATCGTAGTAATCACCTTGACAGTGGTGGCGGCAGGGGGGAAAAGAAGAGGATCCACTCACCTCCCTGCCGTTCCAGCGACGATCGGTGCCCCCCTCTGTTCTGGCCGGCATCTCCGCTTCTAATGCCGCTTAGTTCCGAGTCCCGGCTTGATGACGACATCAAGCCGCGATCCGGAACTAAGCGGGATTAGGAGCGGAGATGCCGGCCGGAGAAGAGGGGGGCGCCAATCGTCGCTGGAGCCTGGAAGGTGAGTGATGGCTGCTGGCAAAAGGGGGAACATCTGCCACCATGGGGGGACACTGCACAGCCAGCCACAGAGGGGATCCGTCCGCCTGACCCCCCCGAAACGTGCACCCCCCCACCACCACCGCAAAATACCTGGTCCTTAAAGGAGGTTAGGCGGCCGGTCCCGAAACGGTTAAGGAGAGTCTGAAGCCTTATAAAAAGTCTCTTTTTATTTGATATTTATCTTCTGAAATATCACCAGTGCTAAAACGACGCATCCCCACGGCAGATCGCTGTCATTAAACCCCCCAAATCCCTGAGGGCAAAATGTGGGGAACGCTTCCTGATAGAGGCAGAGCTTAGCACTGTAGCTATGCTTCTACTCGTGTCAATCCCTGCTGATCGCCGCCCCTCTCCCTGCCCCTCTCAGTCGTCTTTCACTGAGAGGGGCGGGGGAGAGGCAGCGATCAGCGGGGATTGATGCTGATGGAGGCAGAGCTGCAGCGCTAAGCTCTGCCTCCCCGGGCAGCAAAATCCACAAGTTTGAAAGTCATGGATTTTTGCCACGGTATTTGGGGGGTTTAAATACAGCATTCTGCCGCAGGGATGCGTCGTTTTAGCACTGGTGATATTGCAGAAGATAAATGTCAAATAAAAAGAGGATTTTTATCAGGCTTGAGACTCTTTAAAGAGAAACTCCGACCAAGAATTGAACTTCATCCCAATCAGTAGCTGATACACCCTTTTACATGAGAAATCTATTCCTTTTTGGAAACGCATCACCAGGGGGTTCTGTATGGCTAATATTGTGGTGAAACCCCTCCCACAGTGGGATGTCAGGACCATGGTCCTGACCGTTTTCTGTCTGTGAACCTCATTGCATTGTGGGAAATTACAGCTGATTACAGCTGGGTCCAACTGCCAAAAAAGCAAGCAGCATCTTCTTCCACTGACATCACCTGCCAGCAGTAAAAATGTCACCCTGTGACAAATGTCAGAATGTAAATCAGGGAGATGAAAGATTTTACAATGGGGAAAACACTGACTAAATCATTTATACATCATTATTGTAAAAATGAAGCACTTTTTTTATTACATTATTTTCACTGGAGTTCCTCTTAAACAAAGACTTACACTGTACAAGTGCAGAACGTTCCCAGGCGTAGGAGAATGATCAAGAGAGGTGCGAGGACGTGCCTGCGCACGCTACAGGGGTGCAAATAAGGTGTGCCCATGCATGTGCAGTAACCCAGTGACCACAGCTGTGGTTGGGGATCTTTCAGAGAGGGCAGCAGCACACTGAAATGGATCAGAAGTACAAAGAGGGGACCTGATATAGAGCTGTGGTTTCGGTACAAAAATCATCAAACTACGACTCCAACTTCAGGTACACAAAATTGTTATGACTTCAACTCCACAGCCCTGCCTGATAAACTGCTAGGGGCTCAAAGAAGCCCCAAGTAAATTAAACAGGACTCCCCCATCAAGATATCCATACTTCCCAACTAGGCCTGAACGATTTTAGGAAAAAATTGCATTGAGCGATTTTTGTCTGAAATTGTGATTTCGATTCGATACACCATTTCCTTCAAATCAAGCTTTCTTCCTCCTCTTTAACCGTCTCTATTTGTGCCCCCCTTTGCCTCTTTATGCCTCCTCTGAGTTTCTCTTGCCCCCTTTGTGTCTCTGTGCTTGCCCTGTTTCTCCCTGTCTCTCTGTATCTCTCTCTGTGCCCACTCTTGAATTATGAAAAAAAGAGAAAGAAAGAAGCATCCTACAGTGCATTAAAACTTTTAATATTAATTTTGCAAAAAAACATTGCACTTACATTATAGTTGCTTTTAAAACAGCGTGTTTGTGGCCTGCCCACGATCATTTGCTTCTGCCGCGGTCTGGCCAGGACCCGGGGCTGCTCCGATGTTGCTCCACTGTGCGGTGTAGCGAGGAGGGGTAGAGGGGGCGTGGCCACTCCACGTCACTGCCATTACGTCACTACCGGTTTCGGCCTTCTTAGGCCAGAAACCCACTAGAAGCGATTTGAAAAAGCTCTTGCTAATGCAATGCTATGGGGGATTTTTATAAAATGGGATCACACTCATAGCATTACATTAGCAAGAGTTTTCAAATCGCAAATCGCTCAGAAAATCGCTCCTAGTGGGTTTCTGGCATTGCACAGTTTTAAAAGCAACTATAATGTAAGTGAAATGGTTGCGAAGTTTATATTAAAAGTTTTAATGCACTATAGGAGCTCACCTCTTTCTCTTTTTTTCATAATTCAAGCAACTGGTTTCACCCAGCGAGAAGTGGCTCCTTAGTGCACCGACAAAAGTTTTTATCATCATTTTGATTTTGATTTTCATCACACTATATACTGTATATTTTTTTCATGCTGACAAGCCTACTTTAGTTAGATAGCGCAGGTCATTGGAATTTTTTCTCTGTGCCTACTCTGTCTCTCTGTGCCTCCTCTGTCCCCCAAGTTGCAAGAGTTCTGGACATAGCTTCCAGCACGAGTCCAGCAATGCGCATCTATCCACTTCGCCTCCTGCAGGCTCTAATGCACGGAATACTTCCTGTATGTCATGTGGCATACAGGAACTCTGAGTTTTGCCAAGCACTAGAGCCGGCAGACATCGATGGAGGACGGACAGTGTTTCGACTCGTGCGGAAGGTATGTCCAATGCTGCGGGCCGCACGCGCCGGGACTTTGGGGAAGTTTGAAGCCACTTCTGCAAACTTCCCCCATGTGGAAATGACGTGATCGCGATAATTGCCACTTTGACGATTCCGAAATTGTGATCTTGGTGTTTGCGATTTTGGTTTAAATTCGATTTATCTTTCAGGCCTATTCCCAGCTTTTTGAGATCAGAAAGAGCAATGCTTAAAGAGACTCCGTAACAAAAATTGCATCCTGTTTTTTATCATCCTACAAGTTCAAAAAGCTATTCTAATGTGTTCTGGCTTACTGCAGCACTTTATACTATCACTGTCTCTGTAATAAATCAATGTATCTTTCCCCTGTCAGTCTTGTCGGCCTGTGTCTGGAAGGCTGCCAAGTTCTTCAGTGTTGTGGTTCTGCTATGAACTCCCCCTTCCAGGCCCCTCTATGCACACTGCCTGTGTGTTATTTAGGATTAGAGCAGCTTCTCTCTTCTCTCTTATCTTTTACAAGCTGGATAAATCGTTCTCTGAGCTGGCTGGGCTTTCACATACTGAAGAATTACAGACAAGGGCAAAGCTGTTTGCAGGAAGAAACAAGCAGCCTGAAACTTCAGTGCATGAGAGATACAGGGGGAAAGAAACACACAAATGATCTCTTGAGATTCAAAAGGAAGGCTGTATACAGCCTGTTTGTGTATGGATGTATTTTCTATGTGTGGACATACTGTACATCAACCTACTTCCTGTTTTGGTGGCCATTTTGTTTGTTTATAAACAAACTTTTTAAAACTGTTTTAACCACTTTTAATGTGGCGAGGAGCGGCGAAATTGTGTCAGAGGGTAATAGGAGATGTCCCCTAACGCACTGGTATGTTTACTTTTGTGCGATTTTAACAATACAGATTCTCTTTAAAGAGGACCTGTCGCGAAAATCTTAAAATGTAAAATGCATACAAATAAGAAGTATGTTTCTTCCTGAGTAAAATCAGCCATAAATTACCGTACTTTTCTCCCATGTTGCGTCATCTTACTACCTACTGTAAGTAAGAGCAACATAAGAGAAAAGTAATTTATGGCTCATTTTTTACTCTGGAAGAAACATACTTCTTATCTGTATATGTTTACATATATTTTAAATTTTAAGATTTTCGTGACAGAGGTCCTTTAAAGAAAACCAGACATCAGACACAGAACTGATACTTACCCGGGGCCTCCTCCAGCCCCATAAACACAACTCTGAGTCCCGCGCCATCCCTCGCGTCTGCTGTTTAGCCGCAATCAGCCCTATAATAACTCATTCAGTCGCATCAGTCCGGGTATACCGCGCATTTGTGGGAGGTCCGCGCATGCGCAGGAGACCCAGACTGCACTGAACTGAGCCTGTTATCGAGCTGATCGCGGGAGGACGGCGAGTGCCTCAGACGTATTTATGGGGCTGGAGGAAGCCCTGGATAAGTATCGGTTCTGTGTCGTTTCTGATCTCTGTTACACTTTAAGGCACGCCCCATCCACACATTAACCACCCCCCTGACACACCTCTAAGCCACACTTTATTGAGATTTCATAAAAATGTGTTATTTTATCATTCAAACTACACTGGTCCATATCCTGGTTCATTTTCCTTCATATTAACATTTGAAAATAAGAAATGCATCAAGTTAAAGGATGTGGATAAAGTTTAGTCGATTGAACTCATTTTTCAGTAGAATAATACATATATTTACATCTGTACATTAGTCCTGAAAGAGGGACACATGAGGAAGAAAGAGAGACAGGGTTGCCAAAGAGAGGGACAGTTGGGAGCTATAGATACCATTTAATGAATAATACATGTGGGGGAAGCAGGTACTATGTAGTGAAAGGATGAGAGAGAAAGCTGGAAACATTCTCACAGATCACCTTACTGAATAGGAGAAGTGAGAGCGAGACTGGAGAACTGAGAAAACAACATGAGGAAAATGGAGCTCATATCAGCGCTCTGGGTGTCATCAAGACAGGCAGGGGCATAACTACAACTCAAAACTTTGCTGGGACCACCCCAATGCTCTTTGGCTGATGTCAGGCTGTAGCTAGAGACCCCCATATACTGAAGTCAGGCTGTAGCTAGAGACCCCCTCATACTGAAGTCAGGCTGTAGCTAGAGACCCCCTCATACTGAAGTCAGGCTGTAGCTAGAGACCCCCTCATACTGAAGTCAGGCTGTAGCTAGAGACCCCCTCATACTGAAGTCAGGCTGTAGCTAGAGACCCCCTCATACTGAAGTCATGCTGTAGCTAGAGACCCCCTCATACTGAAGTCATGCTGTAGCTAGAGACCCCATCATACTGAAGTCAGGCTGTGGCTAGAGACCCCCTCATACTGAAGTCATGCTGTAGCTAGAGACCCCCTCATACTGAAGTCAGGCTGTAGCTAGAGACCCCCTCATACTGAAGTCAGGCTGTAGCTAGAGACCCCCACATACTGAAGTCAGGCTGTAGCTAGAGACCCCCTCATACTGAAGTCAGGCTGTAGCTAGAGACCCCCTCATACTGTAGCAGTGCATTGCTATCAGAGCAGCCATAGACATGACACTGCATAATTATGTCATAAACAGCCACAGCAGGTTAACATAACAGCTATTGCAGTCCCTGTTGCAATCCTGGCTTATGTCACCGGATAGTTATGGAGATGACATAACAAGTACAAAGTCTCTCTCAGAGTTTAGCGATCGCACAGCTCCACCAACACTACAGAGAGAAGCATGACTGTCAGGCTGCAGCTTTCTGAATCACAACCACAGCCACTATGATTTATTTCACTCATACATAAAGGGAGGAAGAATTACAAGCTGTCTCAGGCTGTTACAGCTCTGTGTATCCTTACTGGGGCTGTTCCCTCCAAATGACATAAATCACTACCCCACTGTAGTGACATGTTGTAGAATGCAGTGAGTTATCAGGGATAACCACTGGTTTCAGCATAAGAGACACTTCTTATAGATATATAATTCTGTATATTAGTATGTAGCCCCGCCCTCCCACTGGGGCCTTTTATTCGGCAGAACTTTATTCTTTACGTTTTTTTTTACTGCAGTCCCTCTTTAAAGCAAACCAGAAGCGAAAATAAACATATGAGACAATGAATTGTATGTGTAGTGCATTTTTTGGGTCGAATTTACCATCCGATCGATTTCCGATTCGATTTTCCAATCGATATTCAATTCGATTATCTTTTCTTATCTATTTCTATTCACTTCTATGAGACATCGATCAGAAAAACAATCGAAAATAAGATTAGACATGCCGGAAATTATCTATTGAACCATTTATCTAACACAAAATTGTATGGTGTGTACCTAGCATTAAACAGCCAAGAAACAGTGAGAGACAGCTTGAAATAAGGTTTTACTGCAGGAAAGTTCAAAGGGTAATTATTTCTGCTTTGTTTTATAGCTTACAAGACAGTAGGCTTTTTCAAACTGCAACTATGACAATATGATGCGGTTATTAACCACCTTAGTGGTATGGACGAGCTCAGCTCGTCCATGACCGCCGCGGTGGATTGCTCAGGCCCTGGTGGGCCGATTTTCACAATTTATTTTTTTTTATACACGCAGCTAGCACTTTGCTAGCTGCGTTTCTTATGCAATCGCCGCCGATGCGCCGCTACCCGCCACGAAAGAGGGGCCCCCCCACAGACCCCTTGCGCAGCCTGGCCAATCACCGCCAAGCTGCGCTATGGGGTGGATCGGGACTCCCTCTGACGTCACGACGTCGATGACGTCATTCCGTTCGTCGCCATGGCGACGGGGAAGCCCTAAAGGAAATCCCATTCAGAATGGGATTTCCTGATGGGTTTGATCGCTGGCGGTGATCGGAAGGGTGGGAGGGATTCGGCAGGGAGGAGGGAATAATGTAGCTAGCTCTAGATCTTAATAGAACACCAGGGTGGTTAAAAAAAAAAGCTATAGAACTGAAAATAAAAATATGAGACTTTTCTTTTCTACTAATGTTCTAATCATTGTTCATACTACACATTCAATTTATTATATCACAATTAATTTTTTCACTGCAGGTTTGGTTTAAGCTATATACACATGTTATACAAAAGTCAGTGGAAACGTCTGATGAACTACAGATTTTGCCGTATCGGGGGACAATCGTCGCAAAAATGTAACCGAGCGACCAATATCGAGCATTTTCCCCAATTCATCCGGCGGATCAACTCAGATGAGTGTTGGGCAGATATCCTGCAGTCGGCCACGTGTGTTTAATGTAATTTATACAACATCATTCTACAGAATGCGCTCATGTCGTACGTAATGTCGCTTGCTTGTGCAGTATTTAAAGGGGAACTGAAGAGAGAGGTATATGGAGGCTGTCATGTTTATTTCCTTTTAATCAATACCAGTTGCCTGGCAGCCCTGCTGGTCTATTTCTCTGCAGTAGTATCTGATTAAAACCAGAAACAAGCATGCAGCTAGTCTTGTCAGATCAGACTTATAAGTCTGAACCACTGAAACACCTGATCTGCTGCATGCTTGTTCAGGGGCTATGGCTAATAGTATTAGAGGCAGAGGATCAGCAGGGCTGCCAGGCAACTGGTATTGTCTAAAAGGAAATAAACATGACAGACTCCATATACCTCTCTCTTCAGTTCCCCTTTAAATAAATTGGTTGTTTTATTCGTTATGTTATTTTCGCTACAGGTCCCCTTTAAAGCGGGATTGTGACCATGAAAATCAAATTTCAACAGCAGCTGGTCTGAGTGTATTAAGTGACAAAGATGCTAATCCTGCATTCAAAACTTTTTCTGCTGTTATGGTTTGGAGTTATCACATACCTTAGGAGCACTGGCCCTTTAATAGCCATTGCCAACCAGTTTCATACTCAGGGTTATTTTTATCTATAATATATTCCTCCTCTTCCCTTTATTTCCCTTCCTAGCTGCCTAGTTGAAACATGATTCTCTGTTCACTTGTGTTTACAAGCAAGGCTGAGGTGACTCAGCGATTGGAGAAGAAAAGAAAAAAAGTAATGGGCAGAAATGACATCAGGATTTAGCCTCATACTGTGGGCAAAAGACATGTTCCCCCCAGGAACAGAATTATCTTCATTTACTATATAAAATTCACTGAAATCAAATGTGGACAGTACAATACATGTGTTATGTAAGTAGATCAAGTATTTGTCTACTTATATACAGTATGTGTTTTTCCCTGGCCTAGTATGGCTAATCCTCCCGCTTTAACACTGTTAACACTATTGGGGGTCAGAAAGGCATAACAGACAGATAAAACACGGTCCAATAAAAAGGCAGAGTGTATGAATTTATAGGACTACATGTAGCCCTATCATGAGTCATTTGAACAAGAAGTGATTCCAGCAGGGAATCGAGTCACAGTTTGCTGTTAAACAGAAAAACGAGAATGAATATCCTCCCAAACGGGAACTGCGATGTTGCGGACGCATAGCACAGCCCAGTTCCTGGTGACTAATCACCATTCACAATCTCTGGCCGTTTCTCCCAAATTGTCATCGAATACGGCTCTCCACAGGAATGTGAGAAGCCTGAATCAGGATTTAACGTGACGGCATTACGGTATGTGAGGATTGAGCTGCAGAGGAGTCACAGTTCACTCCGCTCAGACTGCGCTGGTCGTTATCATCCTGTCACGCTTCCCTCACACTGGGAGCGCAGGTGGGCGGCCGTTAGGCCTCATTCACACTTCTCAGGCAGGACACTGCTAAAATGTCGCTACATGCTCTTAATGTTAATGATAATGTCTCGCCTGGACTATTGTAACATATTGCTTTGTGGGCTACCAACTAACAGACTGGCACCCCTCCAATCTGTACTGAACTCAGCTGCTCGACTCCATCTTTAACTATAGCAACCCTGGGGGCTGCTCCTCCCCCTTTTGCAGACTAGTTCAGTGGAAAAGGTTAATATTTGCCTGCTCCAGTGCTGCTTGGGGTCTCCTCTGGTCTTCCTGACAGCCACACACTCGGTGCCGCATACCTCTGGCTCCTGAGGCGTGTCATGTGACCAGGAGAAGGAAGTATGGGAGCACAGAGCATGCGACTGCCAGGAAGAACAGAAGAGATAACGTATCACTAGAGCAGGTAAACATTACACTGTTCCACTGTGCTACTCTGCTATGGGGAGATGTGTAGGTGTGTGTGTCTTACCAGTTACCAGAAAGAAGGTTAGGGGAATTTGAATCCAGGGAGGGGGTCCCATGGTAATTTGTTGGGGGCGTGTCCCTTGGGCTATTTCTGCACCCCGGCTCAAACTGGCAATGTTTTCATCAGAAACCGTCAGCAGTGTGCTCCTCTGGACAGGAAGGCTGTGTGGTGTGCTGGCTCTCTTGTGCTGCTTACAATGATGGACCTTGGAAGCTCTTGAGGGCCACATAACATGGCAAGGAGGGCCGCATTCTGCCCGTGGGCCTTGTGTTTGACATCTGTACCCTATGGGATCCAGAAGGGCTCCCTCTTCCTAGGTAAGTATTTCCTCTTTGACCTGATCTTTGGCTGAGGTTCACTGAACAGGGCAGAAGGAAAACATAGAGAAGTGCACCTTGTATGTATTTAGAGAGTTTAGCCTGTCTAATCCACACTCATCTGTGACTAATCACAGCTTTGATTTAATCTTTTGGCTGCGTCAGCTGACTGTCTCGGCAGAGCAGCTAATTTGTAAACACAGTATCTTAACCTTATGTCTGCTTCCATAAAATGATTTTCATCAGCTGAGTTTTTTTTTAAAGATACTCTGTAAAAAAATGTTCAGCCTTATTTCTTCTATCCTATAAATTCCTATACCTGTTCTAATGTGATCTGGATTACTGCAGCTTTTTCTAGTTGCACTGTCTCTGTAATATATCTACTCTTCTTTCCTTTGTAGACCCAGGGAGGAATGGGCTGCCTCTGTTGTAATGAATACAAGTTATGCACGTCCCCTGCTGGCTCTGTGTGCTTTGTTTACTCCTCACAGACAGAGTCTCTACTCTCAGTTTCAGCTTGTCTGTGATGCAGTTTGTGAGGCTGAGGGGGGAAGGAGCTGCCTGTCACATGCTGAGAAACTGTGACTAATCCCAGACTGGAGTGCAGATAATTCACTATGTAATAAATACT
The DNA here is from genome assembly GCF_040937935.1 of Hyperolius riggenbachi. Taxonomy (NCBI): domain Eukaryota; kingdom Metazoa; phylum Chordata; class Amphibia; order Anura; family Hyperoliidae; genus Hyperolius; species Hyperolius riggenbachi. The sequence goes on from NC_090650.1 coordinate 419,261,050, forward strand.
TGTAGTATTCTATAACATTATATATATATATATATATATACATATATATATATATATATATACATACACACACACAAACATCACTTCCTGGCTAGCTGCCATGTTTTTTGTTTGTAAACACTTCCTAAAACTGACGATTAAAAGCCAGGATCACGGCGGGGAGCGGCGGAAACGGCAAAGAGGGATCCAGGAGATCACAGTGACTCGACTGGTATGTTTTTTATTGTACAAATCGGACAGTAGAGATTTTCTTTAAAGGTTATTTAGCTGTTGCTTATATTTTAGAGCAAAGAGGAAGTTCTGAGCTCAGGTCTGCTTTGAGTACTTCTTATTTCTTGTTACGGATTAGACCCCTAACACCTCAAGGGTTGCCCCTTGTAATTGGCGAATGCCGACGGACCCAGCTCTATACTGGCACAATCCGGGACGGCTGGCGATCCTGCACTCCGTACGGTACACCAGTAACCACAAGAGCCTGTTCTGTGCTGCAGGGCAGTCTGTGGAGTTCTTTAATGTTCCGGGTTAATCTCTCCCTGGCAGGACTTTAAGGCCTCTGCCTGTCAGGAATGGTTTCCTCTCTCCCTGGCTGTGCCAACCCTCCGCTTACATGCTACAGTTATCATCACAGTGACTAAGCAAGAACACACAGAGGTCAGATTATGAGCGCACGATGAGTAATATGGATGTAAAGCGTGCCTTTGTTCCAAGCACTCCTCGTGTAGCCTGCCATAAGAACACAGGCTGTTACACAAGCACCTTTCCCTAGGGAAACTGGGTCACAGCAGCTGCCTAGAAGTCATGCTCTGTTGTGACTGCTGTCAGTATGGTAAGGCGCAAGTGTTAAAGTGTATCGGCAGATTCCAGGAATAGGTCCACATCTGCTGACCTCACAGGGTAAACAGTGCTTAAAGAGGAACTCCAGTGAAAATAATGTAGTAAAAAAAATGCTTCATTTTTTACCATAATTATGTATAAATGATTTAGTCAGTGTTTGCTCATTGTAAAATCTTTCCTCTCCCCGACTTACATCCTGACATTTATTACATGGTGACATTTTTACTGTGGGCAGGTTGTGTAGCTGTTGCTGCTAGCTGTTTTGGCTGTTGGCTGACAGCTGTAAACAGATAATTCCTGTCTGTGAACATTGTTACATTGTGGCAGTTTGCCCAGAGTACCGCGGTATTCAGAGCTTCTTGTGGCAGGGGTTTCACCACAATATCAGTCATACAGCCCCCCCTGATGGTCTGTTTGTGATAATCATTATATTTCTCATGTAAAAGGGGGTATCAGCTACTGATTGGGATAAAGTTCAATTCTAGGTTGGAGTTTCTCTTTAATTTACAATATTGTTAGAGTTAAAGCAGCAGGGGCAGCCGTAATATCCCAGGAAAAAAATACACATACTGTATATAAGTAGATAAATAGTCGTTCTACTTACATAATATATGTATTGTGCTGTCCACGTTTTGATTTCAGTGAATGTTATATAGTAAATAAAGTGAAAACTCTTCCAGGCATTTTCCATCTTTACTGCCTCTGACTGAAGCCAATCCTGATGCCATTACCTCCCTTACTCAGAAACTGCACGGTCATATGTATTTTGCATTGTAAACACATGTGATTACAGCATAGATTGTATTTCAGCAGCTTCTGCAGAGGGGTGAGGTGTATTTCTCTTCTCAGTCTGCTGTCACACTGAACTGCCCTCAGCCAATCAGTGAGGAGTAGGAATGTGGGAGGGGAGATGTCAAGCTTCCCTCTCCCCGGTAATGTACCAGAATAGACTTAGATTATCATTACATCAGGCATATTTATGATTGTATTGGAATGCTTGCATTGCAGGGTCAGGATGTAGATTTCATAGTAAACACACGGACACCGGGAGCCCAGTCTGGTGAAGTATAGTCTGGTATTTGGCAAAATTGTATCAGGTAAACAAAATATGCTCAGACATCGGTTGCTTCAGGAGGGCATGTAGGGTAGTACCGTCCCCTCGCGGCCTTTGGGAAGGATGTGGCGGTCGCAGCTCTAGGAAAAGTGTTTACTCCACAAGAGCCCTTGTGGAGCGAGTCCCTTAGCAAGCAAATCCGATGGGCTGTTTGTGGCTCTGCCCCCTTTTTCAGAATTTAAACCCCTGTTGCTTAATGACCGACTGTAGCATGTTTGAGGCCTTTGCTCTTAACTGTGTAAGAATGGCAGCAATGTAAATATTCACCTTGAAAATCAATAGGTGAATTTTGATTGGCTGTTGTAGGCTCCACCCACTTTCCTGATTGTTAATTCCAGTGGCCAACAGTGCCAAGTTTGAGAACCCTACCATTAACAATGTAAGAATGGCTGTGTGAGGAAACGCAGAAAAGCCGCCGCAAGGGCTCAGAGTAAGGCGGCTGTTTCCGCGTCTAACATGGCGGCACAACGCGAAGAAACCGCCGCAAGGGCAGAGCGGTGGAGTCCGCGTTGGAGGCAGCGGATTGTATGCATGACATAGCAGCTGGCATTGCGGCTGGACGCAAGGAAACCGCCGCTCGCGTAGAGAGCGGGGCGGCGGTCTCCGCGCCTGAGTCAGTGGTCACAGTACAAGACATGTCTGGTGTGGCTGGGACTGCTAGTCCACACAGGTTCAGAAGGACGCGCGCGCGCGCTGAGAGGCAGAGCTTATATGGCAGCCAGAAAAGGGTCAGCTGACCAGGCGGGTCAGCTGACATTTTCACCACCTGCCATTGGTCCAGCACTTAGGGGTGGCGCTGGAGAGCGCTGTGGTATATATACTGGGTGCTGGTCATTCTCTGGTTGTCTGCCGTTGCGATCACTACGTGGTAGCACTCAGACCTTGTCTGTATCTGTGTTCTAGCATAGTTTCCAAAGGTGTTGACATCAAGGCGTTCACACCTTAGCATTAGGAACATTGAATTGTATTATTTGTTATGACCCTTTGCCTGTCCGACCACTCCTCTGAACTCTGATTCTGTACCTTGCTATTTCTGTTACCCTGTTGCCAATCTCTGCTCGTTCCTGGACTCTGTATTGGCCTTCTGAATCTGTACCTTATCTGTCTGTGTGATAACGACTTGGCTTGCCCGACCTCGAGAACTAGCCTTACTGTTAGAGGCAGTTCACAGACCTGTTAGTGTCACCCTTTCTCTTGGGTGTCACTCACGCTCTGTCCTTCCTCCCCTCAGCCTAGCCCCTCCCCCCTGGAGAGTCTAGTCTAGAGGAAGGAACCTACTTCTGGAGAAGTACTAAAAGTATACTGTTGCATCTATACACTCACTTGCTATCTTGGTGTCCAGAGGTTAGTAGATAGATCTGATTATCGGTGATAATGCAGATCACCAATAATCGGGTATATTCTGTATTCTCGGTGATACTGCAGTTCACCGGTAAGCAGACCCTCTCTGTGTTACACCGATCGTCACAGGCAGTTTACATTTTCCCATTGAAAATAAATTGCTGAAATTTGATTGGCTTTTTTATGTTCTGCCAACTTTCCCCGATTGTTTCACCTCGGTCACCAAGTGACCAACTGTGCCAGGTGTGGGGACTCTGGCTTGATTACTGTGAGAATGGCAGTCTTACATTTTTCCCATTGACATGAATGGATGAAATCTGATTGGCTGTTTGTAGCTCCGCCCAGGAGAGCAGGGGGGACACGAGACCCCCAGAACATATCATCCCAGGTGGAATCTGTATACCAAGTTTCATTGTAATGGGTCAAGGTGTTTACACATAAACTTTTATATGTATAGAAATTAGTCTTCTGTGTACTAAGCAGAGAATTTACATCTGCTAGAGTGAGACTGCAGAGAATGGGCGTCTACAGAAAATTTTCCAGGGGAAGGCGGGGCAAAAAGGCAGGGAAGAAGTGGTGCGGCGCGCTACACGCACCGCGCTGAAGAGTCCGGTGAAGTTGTGCGGGGCGCGCCGAAAAATATAAGTTGTGCAGTGCGGTTAGCGCGTCGCGCCAAAAAGTGGGTGTGGCCATGGACCAGAATGTGGGTGTGGCCACGGGTGGAGACAAATTTACATTAACTTAGCAATGTGGGACATTAGATTACTACTGCAATCAGCCTATTTACCCCTTCTCCATTGACTTCCATGGTAAATTGGGGCAGTGGGAGTGTGGCTGCTCTGTAGGCTGCTGTCTTGCATCACAGTGAGGAACAACTGGTGAGAAGTCTGAGAAGTTCTGAACATCCTCTTATCACACGCGGATCTCTCTTCTCCATATTCTCATAGTTCCCCTGTCCTTGTCACCCAGCCAGGAATCCAGGGAGTGACATGCAAACCAGGCTGTGAATGGACTTGCTATAGGCCGAGGTCTCCAGAGGTTAATCTGTTATTCCTGTTTTGCATACATAGATTTACAGGCGGTTACAGAAGTATTTGGCAGCTAACGCTTTCAAGTCAGAGTGAGATTTGCATGAAAATGTTTTGACGTTGAGGGTGTCGCCTGCAGGCTGCTGGGTCTTTCCTAGGAAACCAAGGACAGGTGGTTGGGGAGAAAAGACAGAGGGGGGGGGGGATCTCTTAAAGGGAACCCGATGTGAGGGGGATATGGAGACTGACATGTTTATTTCCTGTTAAAGAGAGTCTGAAGCATTTCAAAGTACCTGTTTTTATGGAGCAGGCCGCTTCAACACTATAATCCAAACTGATTTGCCGCATCCCCGCAGCACAACAATGTATTTACAGTGGTTTGCAAAAGTATTCCACGTGAAAGACCAACACAAAGTGGTGTACACGTAAGAAGTAGAACGAAAATCATACATGATTCCAAACATTTTTACAAATAACTGCAAAGTGGGGTGTGCGTAATTATTCAGCCCCCTGAGTCAATACTTTGTAGAACTATCTTTTGCTGCAATTACAGCTGCTAGTCTTTTAGGGTATGTCTCTACCAGCTTTGCACATCTAGAGACTGAAATCCTTGCCCATTCTTCTTTGCAAAACAGCTCCTGCTAAATCAGATTAGATAGACAGCGTTTGTGGACAGCAGTTTTCAGATCTTGCCACAGATTCTCGATTGGATTTAGATCTGGACTTTAACTGGGCCATTCTAACACATGGATATGTTTTGTTTTAACCCATTCCATTGTTGCCCTGGCTTTATGTTTAGAGTCGTTGTCCTGCTGGAAGGTGAACCTCCGCCCCAGTCTCAACTCTTTTGCAGACTCCAAGAGGTTTTCTTCCAAGTTTGCCCTGTATTTGGCTCCATCCATCTTCCCATCAACTCTAACCAGCTTCCCTGTCCCTACTGAAGAGAAGCACCCCCAGAGCATGATGCTACCACCACCATATTTGACAGTGGGGATGGTGTGTTCAGAGTGATGTGCAGTGTTAGTTTTCCGCCACACATTGCGTTTTGCATTTTGGCCAAAAAGTTCCATTTTGGTCTCATCTGACCAGAGCACCTTCTTCCACATGGTTGCTGTGTCCCCCACATGGCTTGTGGCAAACGGGATTTCCTATGCTTTTCTGTTAACAATGCCTTTCTTCTTGTCACTCTTCCATAAAGGCCAACTTTGTACAGTGCATGACTAATAGTTGTCCTATGAACAGATTCCCCCACCTGAGCTGTCGATCTCTGCAGCTCGTCCAGAGTCACCATGGGCCTCTTGACTGCATTTCTGATCAGCGCTCTCCTTGTTTGGCCTGTGAGTTTAGGTGGACGGCCTTGTCTTGGTAGGCTTACAGTTTTGCCATACTTCTTCCATTTCTGAATGATCGCTTGAACAGTGCTCCGTGGGATGGCTTTAGAAATCTTTTTGTAGCCTAAGCCTGCTTTAAATTTCTCAATAACTTGATCCCTGACCTGTCTGGTCTGTTCTTTGGACTTCATGGTGTTGTTGCTCCCAATATTCTCTTAGACAACCTCTGAGGCCGTCACAGAGCAGCTGTATTTGTACTGACATTAGATTACACACAGGTGCACTCTTTTTAGTCATTAGCACTCATCAGGCAATGTCTATGGGCAACTGACTGCACTCAGACCAAAGGGGGCTTAATCATTACGCACACCCCACTTTGCAGTTATTTATTTATAAAAAATGTTTGGAATCATGTATGATTTTCATTCCACTTCTCACGTGTACACCACTTTGTATTGGTCTTTCATGTGGAATTCCAATAAAACTGATTCATGTTTGTGGCAGTAATGTGACAAAATGTGGAAAACCTCAAGGGGGCTGAATACTTTTGCAAACCACTGTATATCCCCCAAATCCTGGGGCAAAATTCCACGACTTTCCAGTTAGTGGATTTTGCTGCCCGGGGGAGGCAGAGCTTTGGGCTGTAGCTCTGCCTCCAGTCGCATCAATCTCCGCGGATCTCCACCTCTCCTTGCCCCTCTTAGTGAAAGAAGACTGAGAGGGGCGCGGAGAGGTGGAGATCGGCAGGGATTGACTGCAGCAGAGGCACAGCTACTGCACACAGCTCTGCCTCTTCCAGGAAGGAGCCTCGAATTTTTCCCCTGGGATTTGGGCGTGATTAAGACCTCGTTCTGCTACGGAAATGCGGTGAATCAGTTTGGATTATAATGCTGAAGCAGCCTGCTCCAAAACAGGAATTTTAAAACACATCAGACTCTTTAAATAATCCATATTTCCTGGCTGTCCTGCTGATCCTCTGCCTCTAATACTTTAAGCCATAGACCCTGAACAAGCATGCAGGTCAGATGTCTATGACAAATCTGACAAGATTAGCGGCATGCATGTTTCAGGCATGTGATTTAGACCCTACTGACCAGAAAGATCAGCAGGTCTGCCAGGCTGCTCGGTGTCGGCCCCCTTTCTGTTGCAGCATGGTACGACGCAGGGCTGCCCCCTCTCTGCTTCTCTTTGCAATAGCGATGAAGCCCCTCGCTGAACTTGTTCAGGGGTCCGTAGACATAGTGGGGTGCCAATATGGGATCCTAGAAGAGAAAACGTTGCTTTAGGCGGATAATACCCTGATTGATCTGGGCGATACACATTCTTTATTGGCAGCTGTTATGAATCTTTTGACTAAGTTTAAATCCTACTCTATAGGACTACCAGGCAACTGGTATTGTTCAAAGGAAATAAACATGGCGGCTTCAATAGGTCTCACACGTCAGGTTCCTCTTAAGGTGCCCATACATCTAGCAGATCGGCCAAGAGACAGATCACGCTCTGGTCAGAGGGAGATCTGTTGCGCACCCATACATGGCATGCTGATTCCTGGCTGGCCGCCCCCCAAGAGAACAAGGAGGTGCATTAATACAATCGATTTCCAAATTTGGGGTGATCAGCTGCTTGCCTGATAGTAGTTATTGTCTTGTGTCTAACTGGCACTGTCAAGACATGGGAATTAGTAGACAAACAGGGGACATGGTCCTCCAGCACCCAAGGCTGAGACACCAGAGTGCGCCCCTCCATCCCTCCCACCCCAGCCGTCACACACTGATTGCTATTAGAGTAAGGGGCACCCCAGGGCCCCAACACCTTACTCTCTAGTTATCTGGCTTGCAGTCACTGCCATGTATTCCCTTTTCTTATTTCTCTCTGCTTCAAACACAATAGGGGAATGATAGCTGAGTGAGTTGTGCGCCCCTCCTACACTGCGCCCTGAGACTGGAGCCTCTCTCGCCTCTGCCTTGGCCTGGACCTGACTACAGCAGTTCCCCTAAGCAACCAATCAAGATCCTTGTTTTGGCTGAATCCTGATTGGTTACAGGCCTCTGCACTCTTGCTCTTGGTTGCTTGGCACTTGTCCCGTTCCATCTCCCCCTCTCACTAGCGGATTGCCTGCGGATCAGCCTGCCGAAGGTGATTAGTGCACCTCTCCCTTGTAATGAGTCCATTTATAGCCTGTTCTCCTGCCATTTAATTGTCAGCTAATTGCAGGGGCTTCCCCAGCCTGGGTGATCCCTTCATAGCTGAACCCATCTGTGATGTGCACATAAATGGGGGGAATTTCCAGCACTTGTTGTTCACATTTCACAAGATGTCAGTTCAGAGCCAATGCAGAGACACACGATAACTTAAAGTGTTCCTCCGGCCTCAGGAATATTACAGCCTTGTTTCATGACATCTTAAAGAGGGACTATAACACAGGATTGGACTTCATCCCAATCAGTAGCTGATACCTCTTTTCCCATGAGAAGTCTTTACCTTTTCTCCAATAGATCATCAGGGGGGTCTGTATGGCTGATATTGTGGTGAAACTTGTGGTGTGATGTCATGACCATGGTCCTGACTGTTTCCTGTCTGTGAACCTCATTGCATTGTGGGAAATAACAGCTTTTTCCAACTGCCAAGCAAGCAGTATCTCCCTCTGTGCATAGAACTCTCTGTAAAAAAAAAAAAAACATTCCGTACACCGATCACCTGACAGAACAAAATATGTCACCACCAGAGATAAATATCAGAATGTAAATCAGGGAGAGAAAAGATGTTACAATGGGCAAACACTGACTAAATAATCTGTAAATGAATGCTGTGTAAATAAACAAATTGATTGTTATTTTTACTACAGTTCCACTTTAAAACTGTAATCGTCAAATTACAACATGCGTGTCCTCCTTTTACTCCTGCCTGACACCCGTCTCTGTCTGCTCTCCTATTGAAAAGCTGGAGTCAGAGGGGTACACTGCTGGTTGCACCCATTGTTGATATCTCTTATTTATACAACTAGAGGTGCACATAAATCTAACGATGTATAGGCTGGTTGACCAATAAACAGATCTCTCTCTGATTGGAGAGAGATCTGTTGGCTGGCCATGCAACGCAGGCTGCATGAAATCTCTCAGGAACTGGCCTTGTGTCGAGCCAATCGCCCCCACCTGACTGCCCCCCAAATGTAGATGTCCGCCAAACCCATGATGCCCCTGCATTGTAAATTTTACCTGTCCAGCTGCACAGACTCCTAGTCTCCTCCGACATCTTCCCCAACTGCCGCCGTCATGCCAAGCACCACCAGGTGCAGCAGCCAGGGGTCCATCTCGTTTGTAAGTCATCACGATATCACCCGTCATTACTGCTGTGCACTCGATCGGCCATGTCGGCCCAAGCTTTTCCAGCCCGAGAGTATGATGGACAGATGACTATAGTTTCAGCTGACACCCTCTCCCCTACATGCCCATGTGATCAGAGGGGGCGTGGTTCTGACTGACTGGGTGCGAGCAGGCAGTGTGTAGGTCGCTGAAGGAGAGTTAGTAAGTTGGTACTTTTCTACAAAAGTATTTTTATGCATGATTCATTAAAATAATGTTTTATTAAATACATTTAAAAAAAACTGCCCAAGGAGGGATTATAAAGTGTACCTCAGATGAAAGCCTTCTCAGGTTCTATACTTACCTGGGACTTCCTTAAAGGGCACTCGAAGCGAAAATAAACTACTGAAATAAACAATTGAATCTATCTTCCTTCTCCTAAAAATGACTTTTTAAGATATTCCACAGTTTTATTTTATGTTTAAATCTACTTTTTAAGTTTTAACTGTTTTACTGTTTTTGCTCACTTACACATTCATTCAAGTATGCCAGAGCTAAAATCTATGAAATATTGACCCTTTTTATCTCTTTCCTGCTCTCAGTAGCCATTTTCTGCTAGGAAAGTTTTATAGTTGAAATTTCTTATCAGCGAGGGTCACACTGTAGTCACTTCCTGTCTGAGTCAGGACTGAGTCAGCTACTTACATACCTGATATTTAACTCTTTAAGGCAGAGAAAGAAAAAAAGTAACACAGCCTAGTTATTAGTGTGCTTGGCACTGTACATACACATGTCTATCTCATCATGTCACACGTCACTTCGGGTATCCTTTAAGGAATCCCCAGGTAAGTATAGAACGTGAGATTTCTTTCATCTCATTTTATGTTGTTTTGCTGTTTGGGTGAGTGTGCCTCTATTATGGGCGTAGCGGTTACTGTCAGCTGGAAGAGTTCCGGTGCCGGTTTTCACCCCGCATAATCTCTTCTCTCTGTTGCTTCCCCGCAGGCATCAGCGTTCTGCTGTGTGATCTCCATCCTGGCAGCTGCTGCGCTCACCACTCCGCTCCGCTTCACTCCTCCCTCCTCATCCGCCAGTGGTTGTTTTATGTGATACGGGAGCTGGAATGGGAAGAAAGCAGGGAAATGCTGCCTGTGATATCTTCATCAGAAGTGAGCTGGGCTCACGGCCTGTACAAAGCTTTCCATAGCGCGGCCAGCCGATTCCACCGCGGATCACGGCCATTCTGAGGTCCAGAACTCTTATCTCCAGCCAGAAGCTCTGCCTGCAAGCCCAGCTCCAGGAAAACAGAACGAGTTCTGAACAGTGTAGAAGAGTTAAAACCTCCTTTTGGGTTTGTAATTCTCTATTATGTGGGAGAATTTCTTGAACTTCCTGTCTTAAAGCGGTATGAAACCCAGCATTTCTTCTTTTCTCTAATAGATTGTTTACAGCATATTATATACAACCAGCATTTTTTTTTTTACTAGAACAGCATTCAAAGGGTTACACACAGGACTTAGAAGTTCCCTGCCAGCAAAGTATGAAGCCTCTGAACTTGAGATAATGTTATCTTGTATTTAATTGTATCAAGTGAGGAATATAAAATTAACAGTTCTCTGACACTGCAGGCTCTCCTGAAAACAGTCAGACATTTAAAAAGCATTTCTGCTTACGTTAGAAGATGAATAAAGCAGTTATAAATAAAATGCAAAGTCAGCTCTCAGAGTAAAAAAAAAAGTGTACTTTGGGAACATGTAATTTCTAAATGAATAATAATACTTATGCACAAAAGCAAATCTGATAACCGTATGGCATATAAAAAGTAGGAAAACATGTTTTTATTGAATATTATGTCAGGGTTTTATACCTCTTGAAAGGAAGTGGGTTTCCTTCCACTGACTACGCTAGGGATTAGATTGTGAGCCCTTCTGAGGGGCAATTTATGGCAAGACTGTATACCATATAAAGGTTATGTGAAAGAAATCAGTGCTATATGAATAAAATAAAAAAGATAAGTCAATGGTGTGTGCAAATGTTTTTCTTTCTGAACGTATTTAAAGCAAATCTAAAGCAAAAAAACAAACATGTATGATATAATGAATGGTACGTGTAGTACGGATAATTACTAGAACAATAGCAGCAAAGTAAATAGTCTCATGCTTTTGTTTCAGTTATATAGCTTTATTTATAACATTGCATCGGACTTTCACAGTTGTATTTTAGAATCCACAATCTGTATTTAAAGCTGTAAAGCAAAGCAGAAATAATGAAACTTGAACTGTCCTGCAGTAAAACCTTGTCTCAAGCTGTCTCTCAGGCCTAGTGCACACCGAGCAGTTTTTGGAGCGATCCGCCGGCCGCATCCGCCTATAAAAACGCTTGGCTAATGTATTGCAATGGGATGGTGCACATCGGCAGTTTGAGGTTTTTGCCCAGCTGAAAACATGCCTCCTGCTGCACGTTTGCGGTTTTCTGAAGCGTTTCGTCCTCAATGTAAAGTATAGGAAAAAACGCAAACCACTCTGAAAAACGCAGTTTTCCAGGCGTTTTTGTTACAGAAGCTGTTCAGTAACAGCTTTTACTGTAACAATATGTGTAATCTGCTACCCAAAAACGCACCCAAAACCGCTAGGTATGTTTAGAAAACCTCTCTAAACATACCTAGAATCGCTCTGAAATCAGCTCCCAAAACCGCTAGCGTATTGCGGATCTGCTAGCGGTTTTGGTGTGCACTGGGCCTCACTGTTGCTCTTGAGAAAACAGGTCTGAGCTGTTGGTCCAATAGCTCAGAGAAGCTCTTTTGCATAGATAACTGAAATGATTTTAACTCTTTCTGTACTGGAAAACAATATGAGACTATCTTATTTGCTACTAATGTTCTATTTCTTAGCTGTACAACACATACAAGGCATTAACTCATACGTTTTGCTTTAAATGATGCGGTTCTCTGTTCTAAACTAATATATACAATAATTAGTCAAAAATAATTTAATCACCTTCAGGGGCGTAACTAGAAATCACTGGGCCCCCCTGCAAAAATTTGGACCCCCACGGGCCCGCTCAGGGCCGTTTTGGGGGGCAGGAGGGGCCGCAGCATGAGGAGAGAGCGTGGCCACCTACATCGGCGGGGAGGGGGGACAGTTTCTCCCCTCCCTCACCTCGGGCTCTCCCCTCAGCGCGCTCCCCTCCTGCAATTTTGCATATGTGTAGCAGCGCCAAGGAAACAAAGTAGCCGCTGCTGAAAGAAGAACAATGTCCAGAGTTCACAAACAGGTAAATTATATATGATCAGCGCAGAGTCCAAAAACAAAAGATGAGTCTTCAACAAAGGATAAAAGCAGGTAAATCTCCACTACAATAAGTATGGGGGTCACGGCACAGCTCTGCAATCATGGATACCCAAAAAAATCCCCTGATGACGCTAGTTTGCGAAACCGGTCGGGAAGGAGACAGGCGGCACCTTTATACTGTCCTTTACTGCTGACCCATACACGCATGCAACTTTCTCGGGGTTCCCATTGCATGGGCCCCGTATAGTTACGTTTGTTTGTTTTTTATGATGTTTACTGATATCCATTCGTGAGATGAATCATTGCTGAATTGGTGGATCCTGGACAGACTGTTGCTTCCTACAAAATCGTTTATACAACCTTATAATGTGGGTTGTCAGCAGCTGGTAACCCTCCTACAATTATCAGTGGCAGCGAGCCGCGACAGGAACAAACTCCAATCTCTTAAGTGCCTCACACTACTTCCTGTTTAAACAGGAAGTAGCGTCAGACACTTAGAGAGCGGAACCACCGGCGCGTGGAACGCATGTAGGTATGTGTTCCTTCCCGCTGCCACTGATAATTGCAGGAGGGGAGAGCCTGAGGTGAGGGGCTCTGCAACCCCTAGTGTTAGGCCCCTGATTGCCTGCCTAATATTGTGCCAGTCCACATATGGGCATGGACTCCACAAGAGACGTCCTTCTCAAGACCAGTGATCCAGCGCCGGGACCTTCTGGAAGTTGGTGGCCGCGGTCCTGTCCGAGCAGCTCTGTGCTGTCCTGCGCAGTGTGGGTGTGGTTCAAGTGGTTTGAGAGTCCCAGCTGTAGATCGGTGCAGGCAAGGAGAAAGTTTTTGGATTTCCTACAGGTACACTTTAAAGGAGTCAGACATTTAGAGCCCTAAAAACACTGTAAGCCCTAAAAAAAGAAAGAATTTAACTTACCTGGGGCTTCTACCGGTTCTCCGCAGATGTCCTGTGCCCTCCCAATCCTCCGGTCCCCCCACCGCGGCTCAGTTCCGCTTTTTTTGCAACCTTAATGTCGCAAGCCACTGTGCCCGAGCAGCCCTGGCCATGCGCGTCCTCGCTCACAGCGCCGGCCAGGGCCACGGCAAGGTCGCAAAAAACGGAAGTAAGCCACGGCGGGGGACCGGAGGATCGTTTTGTCCCTGCGGAGGGACCAGTAGAAGCCCCAGGTAAGCTAAATACTTTTTTTTAGGGCTCACAGTACTCCTTCAATGTTGTAGCAGCTTGGTGTATGCCACTCGCCACATTTATCATTCGTTATCAGAGTGAAATACTGAAGATTCACAGGGGGGGGGGGTTAAAGTGGACCTGAACTCTTGCACAGGATAGAAGGAAAACATATAGAAATGCACCCTGTATGTATTTAGAGAGTTTAGCCTGTCTAATCCTACCTCATCTGTGACTAATCACAAGTTGTAATTTGATCTCAGCTGTGTTAGCTCAGGAATCCCCTCTGCCACAGCAGAGCTTCTAATTTGTAAACACAGGCTTTTAACCCTATGTCTGCTCCTATGAAAGCAGGAAGTAGACACACTGCAGGTTTATTGCAGGATTTTTATCAGCTGTAACAAAGAAATATTTTTCTGTAAAGGTTATTATGCTGTTGCTTATCTTTTAGAGCAGAGAGGAAGTCCTGAGTTCAGGCCCGCTGTAGAAGGGGCTCTGGGAGTTTCTGTGCATCCCAGCTGCCCGTTGAGACGAATGAATCCATCATATATGAAATTGGAAAGTGTTGGGAAATGTGGACAGCTTGATATAGAAGCCGGCCTTAATCACTGGATGTTCTTTTGCTTGCATGATGATTTTAGATCATTTCCAGACACTTGGCAGATCTCAGTGATTAATACCGTTGTTCATCAGGACACCGAGACGCAATTATCAGGACTCTCCGTTCCGATAGGTATAACGAAATAATCCGGCTTGGAACGGCCGGGACATTTAAGGTGCGGGGGAGTAGGAGAAGCGTTAGATTAGGTATGGGGTGAGATAGGGTCACAGTAGGCTACTGGTTTAGGTTAACGGTAGCACAGGGTTACAGTGTTTGATTAATTAAAAGCAAACAAGTGCCATTTTGTTTTTCAGAAGGTTCTCCTGTTTTCTAATAGCTATAGGGACTGCCCTGTTCCTTCCTCCCCTTCTAGCTGCTCATAATTTATCCAGGGGGAGGTGTGAAGATAGCATCTGTGACTTCTGTAAACACTTTGAAGCACAGTGTCCAATATCTCCACCCCCTCTGCTGATGAAAGCTTTTTGCTAATGAGTGCAATACAATAATTACAGCAGTCCTTATCTGCCTGAAATGCCTTAGGTTGGGCGGGCCTAGGAAGTGAGAATAGGGGACACCGAGAGCCCAATATAGTGTAGTATGTACTGGAAATGTGGAAGTGGAGAAGTAAGTACAAGATTATACTCACAAATCTGGGTTACCGTCTAGGCAACTACTGTATAAGCAGGTGGGGAGTATTAGACCTGTCCTCACTCAGGATTAAGAAGTCGCTCTCTCTCGTTCGGAAAAAAGGGGGCCAAATCCCCTCCACCAGGGGTGGACACAGTAGTATTGCAGTTGTACAGAGGAGCCAGAAATATAAAGGATTATAAAAACTTTAAAACAGACACAAGATGCTGTTATTTCAACAAATAAATTATTTACCTACTCCAGACAAGTGCAACGCGTTTCGCGGGCGTGTCCCACTTCATCAGGCAGTAAAAAGGAGTAAAACAACACTTGCAGTCTAGTAGCAAGCTTAGCGTCTCTTAGAGGCGCTAAGCTCTAACCCCTCATGTTTTAATCTTTTTATAACCTTTTATACTTCGGGCACCTTTGCACAACTGTATAACTACTGTAAGCCTAGGAAGTAGGAGGAAGTGGGATAATAAAGGCCTCTGCTAGAATTTTAAATGTAAAAAAAGAGGTAAAATTAAAGTATTTTTAAATAATGAGCCACATTGTTGGCAAACATGTTAAAGGATACCCGAGGTGACGTGATGAGATAGACGTGTGTATGTACAGTGCCTAGCACACAAATACCTATGCTGTGTTCCTTTTTTTCTTTCTCTGCCTGAAAGAGTTAAACATCAGGTATGCAAGTAGCAGTCAGTACTGGGACAGACTACAGTGTGACCCTTACTGATAAGAAATTACTACTATAAAACACTTTCCTAGCAGAAAATGGCTTCTGAGAGCAGTAAAGAGATAAAAAGGGTCAATAGTTTATAGATTTTAGCTCTGGCATACTTCAATGAATGTGTCATTGAGCAAAACAATAAAACAGTTAAAACGTAAAAAGTAGATTTAAACATAAAATAAAACTTTAGTATCTTAGGTCATTTTTAGGAGAGGGAAGATTGATACATTTGTTTATTTAATTAGTTTATTTTCGCCTCGGTGTCCTTTAAATGTGCTACTGAGATGTCCTGGGTGCTAAAAATGTTGCTTGGTTACTTGAAGGGCAAGGTGTGAGGTGGAGGAGAGAGGGTCACGTTAAATTTAGGGTCAAAGGACCACTGTTGCTAAAAATTGTAAAATTTAGAATGCATGCATTTGAAATGAACGTTTCTTTCAGAGTAAAATGAGCTATAATTTACTTTTTCCCTATGTTGCTATCATAATTAGTAGTAAAAAGCTGACAGATTTTGGACGAGTCCATCTCCTCATGGGGGATTCTCTGTAACTCATTTATTCTTTAAAGAAGCACTCCCTGGAACAGTGCAATACAAAGTTTGCCGCCAGCCTCCCTACTTTGTCTGCACATTATTTTTGGCTGCTGGACGGAGCCACTGCTGTTCAGTAAGTGCTTTTGTAAAGAAAGACCTAACTAAGGACCACGCATGAGGAGATGGGCTAGTCCAGTGATGGCTAACCTTGGCACTCCAGCTGTGGTGGAACTACAAGTCCCATGAGGCATTCCAATATTATGACAGCTCTAAGCATAACTTGGGGAGGCAGAGGCATGATGGGATTTGTAGCTTTGTCACAGCTGGAGTGTCAAGGTTAGCCAAAACCTCACAGATTTTTATATATATATTGATATACAGTAAGTATGAATACAGATATAAATGGCAAAAAAAAAAAAAACAGTTGCTGGGCAGCCAGCACATGGGCTGTGGGAGCAATCACAATACCCCCTGCAAGTCCATGTGACTAAAGAGTGTCACTTGGATGAGCAGCTAGCAATAGGTAGTTGTAGTGGAAAGGAGGATCTATGAATTGCTGCAGGAAGCTTTTTTTATTTTACAAAAAAACTGCTAATGAATGCTTTGTTGAAATTAATATTCTATTAAGTGCATATAAAAAATGTGCAGTACCTCTCCTTTATGAAGAACGTTCACTTTAATCTGAAGAAAGGCTGCCAATCACCCTGAAAACCTGAACTGAAAATTAAAAGTCAAAATAACCATACACACGTCATACTTACCTCCTGTGTAGTCTACTCATCAATCTCTTTCTCCTCTCCTGCGTCCTGGTTGCCCACTGTGATCAATGGAAATCTCTGTCCTCCATATTGAAAATGGCCATTACCCCAAATCAGCTTCGCGATCAGCACACTGTTAAAGAGAACCTGAATTGAAAATAAAAAGTCAAAACAACTATATACAGGTCATACGTACCTCCTGTGTAGTCAACTCCTCAATCTCTTTCTCCTCTCCTGCATCCTGTTTGTCCACTGTGCTCAATGGAATTCTCCGTCATCCAGTTTAAAAATGGCCATTACCTCCTAAAAGCGTCCTGGTCAGCACACTGTTAAACTGTAATATCACTCACCTGAGCCATAGGGAAACCTGGACATTACCTTGTACATTCAGTTGTAACTGACACCTGCTGATATATAACTGACACCAACTGGTATATTTCAATTCTGACAAAATATTGGGATCACTGTAAGAAGAAAATGGTGAGCTTCTGAGAGGGACTGACGGTGAGGTTAATATGTAATATTCATTTTCAGCTACGTCATGTTTATTTTAAATAATTCAGGTTCCCTTTAATATCGCCCACTTGAACCATAGGGACACATGGACATTACCTTGCTCATCAGTTGTCCTTTCAGTTATAACTGACAGCAACTGATATATTTCAGTTCTGACAATCTTGTCAGAACTGGAAGGGATCTTTGTAAGAAGAAAATGGGGAGCTTCTGAGAGTAACTGACGTGGAGGTAAGTATGTAATATTAATTTGAAGGTACATTGTGTGTATTTTAAATAATTTTACTCAGTTCAGGTTCCCTTTAATTAGCCCAGGGATGCCCTGTCCCTGCAGGAGGTGAAAGCTGAGTCCTGTATGCAGGATTATATCTATTACTCCTTGTCTAATTACACCAGTTTACCCATTAATTAGCCACAGCAAGGATCACTGTAGTCACATCTCATGTGCGTACTTTGGCTTGCTTCCCAATTAGACGAATGGTCTCTAACGATTACGGTAAATAAACGATGACAGAGAATGTAGTTTTTGGCCAGAACTCACAGACCAGCTAGCTTGGCGCCTCTAAAGTGAGAGATTGTGGCACACTAGGAAGATGAATACTGTCAATGGCCAAACACCACAACTATGAAAACACGGTCTGCTCTGAAAAACAGTGTTTATCAATATTCTTTAGAAAAAAACTATTGGGCCGATCACATGTCCAAATCATACAAACCCTCAAGATCAACGCATTCATTAGTGGTGGTACAGGATAAGGAGTTACAGCTGGGGACATTGTGAGCTCCGCTGAGGATGCACCGCTCTGCTAACTGGGAAGGGGAGGTCGGTCTTCATAATACTAGAGACAGATGTGGCTATCTATACCTGAGGGAGGCTATCCTAATATTGAGGGGCATATTGTAACAATCCCTAGAGAGGCAGCTGCGGGCAATCAGGATGCCCCCGCAGCTGCCTCGGTTTCCCTCGCGAGCGTTTCTCCCGTTCCTCCGGCATCTAGCACGCCGAGGAGGGGACTGTCAGTGGCTCACAGGGTGGCTTCGTTGCGCGCAGACGGGACCTTTATGCGGGAAGGAGGCGCGTCAGCTGACCGGCCGGTCGGCTGACGTCAGGGGAGACTCGGCGTTTCCGATTGGCTGATGAGTGTGGGCATGGCCGAGGGGTCTCCTCCGCTTCTTGGGCCGCTTGGAGCCACTTGCGGGCTGTCTGCTGTTGCGAATGCTACGTGTTAGCACTTAGATAGATCCGGTGTGCTTTGATCCGGGAGGAAACCGGGGATTTCACACAAGACTAGGATTTGTTACTGTTATTGATATATATTGCTTGATATCCTGTGTTTGACTCTGGCTCTCTTCTGACTTCGCTTTCGCGTCACAATTCAGTACTTTAGCCCATCTGATCCTGTTGCTAACTCTGCCTGATATATCTCTATCCTCTTGCCTGCCGATTTTGTACTGTACCTTCCTGTCTGTTGCCGATTCGATCTGTCTGACCACTCCACTCACCAGTGAGCCCTTGTCACCGGTAAGGTTCATTACTGATAGTACCCACCAGCTCCTCTGGTGAGGTTCTGCCAAACTTATCAGTATTACTGTTGCACCAAGCACTACACCTGTTACACCTTTTGTATTTGTTGTCACGGCAGCTTCTGATATACCAGCATTATAGGTGATTCTGCAGATCACCTTATAATCAGGTATATATCTGCATTATAGGTGATACTGCAGATCACCTAATAATCAGATTCTGCCACTTGCTGACACAAATCGTTACACATATCTGGTTATGTATACTGAACCTAATACTTGGGTAACATCTGGCTATCTATACTGGGCGCAGGCTACATAATACTGGAGGGCATATCTGGCTATCTATACTAGAGGGAGGCTACATAATATTGGGGGCACATCTGGCTATCTATATTGGGGAGGTGGCTGCCTAATACTGGGGGTACATCTGGCTATACTGGGCAGGGGTGTTGTCTAATACAGGGGGCATGTCTGGCTATCTATACTGGGGAGGAAGCTACCTAATATTGGGGGCACATCTGGCTATCTATACTGGGGAGGAGGCTACCTAATATTGGGGGTACATCTGGCTATACTGGGGAGGGGTGTTGTCTAATACTGGGGGCATGTCTGGCTATCTATATTGGGGATTGAGGCTAACTTATACTGGAGGCTCATCTGGCCATCTATATCGTGGGGGGGAGCTACCTAATACTGGGGGCTTATCTGTCTATACTGGGGTTTAGGCTACCTAATATTGGGGGGGCACATCCAGCTATCTATATTGGGGGGCAACCTAATGCTGGAGGTAAATCTGGCTATGGGGGCTGCCTAATAATTGGAGCACATCTGGCTACTTATACTGGAGGGGGGGGGGGCAACCTACCTAATACTGGGGGTATGTCTGGCTATCTAAACTGGGGAGTGGGCTACGGAGGGCACATTTGCTACCCACATTGGTGCGGGCACAATTAGGGGGAGCACTTTGGAATCTCCAATAGTGCTGGAGTACCTTGTCACAACTCTGACAAAGATAGGTCCAATGTAAATACACAGGCCTTGATTCACTAAAGGGTGCTAACACAGTTAGCACACCTAAAAGCTTTGCATGTGCAAACTAGGGTGCTAAGTAGTTTGCACGGGCAAAGCTGTTACTGATAGCGCGCCATTTGGTGTGCCAGAAACGTTGCACCGTCCGCATGCAAAGTACGCTTATCAGGCTATTTTGCACGCAGACGGTGCCATGTTTAGCGCATATTAGCGTGTGCAAAGGCACTTTGCACGTGATAAGGGGCTTTTCACTGGCGTGCTAACACTTAGCACGCTTTAGTCAATCAAGCCCAAAGGCTGTAACAGGTTGTTTAGCAGGAATGCCCCAACCTTTTCTGTTGACAACATCCCACTTTTTCAAGGGAGCTGTGAACAAAATCTGGGTGAACATCCAATAGTTCAAAACCAGGACTGGAGGTTACTAGGATCGTGAAGTGATTGGATCCGTCCTACTGGATCCTTAAAGAGACACTGAAGCGAAAAAAAAATATATGATATAATGAATTGGTTGTGTACTATGAATAATTACTAGAAGATTAGCAGCAAAGAAAATATTTTCATATTTTTGTTTTCAGGTATATAGTTTTTTTTTCTAACATTGCATCATTCTCTAATATGTGCAGATTACACAACACTCAGCATTCAAAATGATTCTTTCAGAGCAGTCTGTGAACTAATGACCTCTCCTCTGGCAGAGAAAAAGTAAATAGTTAACTAACAGTTGAGATAATAAAAGTCAGAAAACAGCCCTCTCCACGACTTTGAAAGTCGTAGAAATTATTTGCTTTTTTGTATAGAGATAACAACTGGAGTTTCTTAACTCTTCCTGTACTGGAAACAATTAGACTGATGTTTCTGATCTTAATGTTTTATTTATTAGCTGTACTACACATACAAATCATAATATCATAATTTTTTCTTCGCTTCAGTGTCTCTTTAAGGACGCCCAAGCAGGACCGCTCGCAATTACATTTCCACTCCTCCCCCACCCAGGAATCCACTCTGTAGTCCATTGGTCTTGTCCCTCCATTCTCCCCCCAATAGCAACAAAATAACTAGTGTCTGTACACCATCAGTGCCCGAGTGATCGGTTCCCAACTGGCGTCAATTATCGTTTATGTGTATTCAGCCTTATGGGTGGCCATGTGGTACTAATTTCTTACTGAATAATGATATTCAGTGGCGTCCTAAGTGGGGGGAAGGGGGTATCCCAAATTGGGTGTCACCATGGAAGGGGTTTACACTAAGGAAGAAGAGTTTGAGGCTCCAGTCAGCGGGCCGATTAGAGTTGGGGAAGCAGGAGGGGGGCTGACATCATTCCTTCCTCCCTCTCCATGGGCCCCCCTCCTGTGTTCCCCTGCAGAGTAGGACCCAGTAGTGAAGCTTGTGAGTGAATATCACATGACCCTGATGGGTCCATGCTAGCCTCTGAGCATCGGGATCAGGTGAGATTCACTTACAACCCTCGCCGATGGGCCATACTCTGCTGGGTAACACAGGAGGGGGGCCCATGGAGAAGGAGGAAGGAATGATGTCAGCCCCCCCAGGTCACCACTAGACCAGAGGTCCGCAAACTTTTTCGGTTAAGGGCCAGGTCAACATACCTCAGACTGCTGGGGGCCGGAACACATAAAATAATGTTGAAAAACATTACATTGAGGCCCCATTCACACTTGAGTGTTTTGTCGGTGATTTCGGCAAAAAGCTGAAACGCTAACGATTTTGAATGCGCTAGTGTAATAAAACCCTATGGGCCTGTGCTTACTTGGGCGATTTGCGCTAATTGCCACAAATCGCCCAAAATGGCGAAACGCAAACGCGTCGCCTGCACCGTTTCAGTGCTATAGAAGCACTAAACATGATTGCGGAAAAATCGCCGCAGTGTTCAGTGATTTTTAAGCTGAAAAATCACTCCCGCACACCGCCGGCGTTTTGCGCTTTTAAGTGTGAATAGGGCCTGAATCTAGGCATTGATTACCCCAATCATGCCTGGAGGAGTACTCCCAGGAGCAGCCATTCAGTTATGCAGCGCTGAAGAGCGTCTTTGTGCACCAGACAGTGAAGCATACCCAGGTGACAACCTGCCATCCAGTTGGACAGCTGATGCAGAATTGGATTGGAAGCCAGCGAATGACTGCTCACTGGCTTCTATAGTATGTGGATGGGTGATGCCAGCACTGCTACTCTATATGCGGGCCGCAGATATTTAAAAGGTACAGTGGAGCACATCTAGAAGTTATAGATGTGTTGGGGGGCCAGTGAAAAAGCCTCGCCGGGCCGCATTTGGCCAGCAGTCCTTAGTTTTAGGACCACTGCACTAGACCATCGAGGGTGACACATGGGGAGTACCACTAGACCATCAGGGATTTCACATGGTGGGGGTACTACTAATGCTCCACCCCCACTCGGCATCAGTTGTTAAATACCCTAGGTACGCCACTGAAAGCCCCCCATTGTCCCATTACACCTGCAGGTCTCTGTACACAGATATATATATATATATAAATATAAACAAAGTTTCCCGTAACAAGAGGGAAGCTCTGACTCACCACAAAGCCTTCAGCTCTCATTCAGAGGAGGACATTGTTCTATGACATCAAAAGCGAGCGCTGAACGCTCAGGGCCTCGCTCGCCACCGCAGCTCCGCGGAGACAAGTACCTGCAAGATTCTAAGAAAAGGGATCGCAGCCATCAGCTGTGACTCATTGAAAAGGGAAAAATAACGATAAAAAGAAAAGTCCCGGCAGACACACTTTGTTATGTGCTCATATCATCATCCCCTTTGTTGTTGTTGTTCTGTGGCGCTTGTATCGCTGCTATTATTCTACAGCGACAAATGAGCCATTCTTATTGGGGAGATGAAACGTGAGCTGTGTGATGTCACGCTGCGTTTTTCTCAGATCTTTCTATAAACAGAGGGAGATAAAGAAAACACGACACCGGTAAGAGAGAGCAGAGACTGCCTTGGAGGAAGACACCGGTTTCGTCTAAAACTGATACCCGTAATTCCTTGCATAACTCCAGGCACAGGTCACGATACGACATCCGGCAGCTCGCCTGAGCCCAGCGACCAAATATTCGCTTACTTGCAGCAAAAAAATATGATTTTTTTATTTATATAGCGCCAACATCTTCCACAGCGCTGGACATAGTACAAAACTAATATTGGGGAACATATATACATGAGACACTGTACAGTCATGACATCCGGCAATACAAGTACCAATACATACTTAGTTTTCAATAATTTTTATTGGAGTTTTAAAAGTAAATTACAAGTATACAGGCATAAGTGTAGCTTTACAGTCAATATGATAACATTTATAAAACTGTGTACAGATAAAAGATTACAGGTACAGAGTTTGAGAAATTTCACACGATCAGTACAGTTCAATTGCTTTAACATAGATTATGAGTTTACAAATTTTAAAGTGTGCTACAATATGAAATCAAAGTATATAAATACTACAGAACACATCATTTGATCAAAATAGTGATTTGTGTTGCGGAAAACAGAATACATACATAGTTAACGTATGGTTTTAAATATGTCACTAAAGTCAGTACACGTTCATATGACAAATTACAGCAAAATAAGAAACAGTAGGATGAGGTCCTTGCCTCTGCAAGCTTACAATCTAGAGTCCCAGGGGTGTCAAACTCAAATACAAAGTGGACCAAACACAGTACACTGGGGCCTAGCTGCAGGCCAACCTCAATGTCTACTGGCCACCTTCCTCCCTTATAAAGTTATCTGGTGTCCAGTGGTCCTCCCTCCCCTATACAGTTCCCTGGTGTCTAGAGACCCCCATCCTCCCCTATACAGTTCCCTGGTGTCTAGAGCCCCCCACCCTCCCCTATACAGTTCCCTGGTGTCTAGAGGCCCCCACCCTCCCCTATACAGTTCCCTGGTGTCTAGAGGCCCCCACCCTCCCCTATACAGTTCCCTGGTGTCTAGAGGCCCCCACCCTCCCCTATACAGTTCCCTGGTGTCTAGAGACCCCCATCCTCCCCTATACAGTTCTCCCTACCTCCCCATATGGCTTCCCTGGCGTTCTAGGGCTTCACCTACAATATAGCTTCCCTGGTGGTCTAGAGTGGGCCAAACATAATGCAAAGGGGGGAAACCACTTGGGGGCCAAATTGAATGGTTCCGAGGGCCAAATTTGGCCCGCGGGCCGGAGTTTGACATGTATGATCTAGATGGTATTTGGGTGGAAACAATAGGGAATGAAGCATAGGGGATGGAGCAGTGAACTTCCAATGCTACCTATAGCAAATTATAGGCTTGTCTGAAAAGGTGTTGTTTCAGAGTGCCTTTGAAGGTTTCCAGACTTGGAGCATGACGAACAGGCTGACGGAGAGAGTTCCAAAGAGAGGGGCTGCTCGTGAGAAGTCCTGGATGCGGGAGTGAGAGTAGGTGACCAAGCTAGAGGACTAAAGGGTCTCCTGGGAGGAGCAAAGGTTCCAGGCAGGGAGGTATCTGGAGATTAATTATTATTTAGTATTTATATAGCACCGACATATTCTGCATCACTGTACAGAGTATATTGTCTTGTTACTTACTGTCCCTCAAAGGAGCTCACAATCTAGTCCCTACCATAGTCATATGTCTATATATTGTTTAGTGCATACAGTATATATTTTAGTCTAGGACCAATTTTTTTAGGGGGAAGCCAATTAACTTATCTGTATGTTTTTGGGATGTGGGAGGAAACCAGAGTGCCCGGAGGAAACCCACGCAGACACGGATTTAAACCAGGTACCCAGCGCTGCAAGGCGAGAGTGCTAACCACTAGGCCACCGTGCTGCCCGTGCATTTGCTAGGAAATGAACGCGGAATAGTGATGGTCATGTTTAGGAGAACTCATGGAGAAGCATGTGACTTGTTTGATCAGCTGACAGATTTGCAAGGCTTCGATTCGCTGTGATCACATCCTGCTTTAGCACATGATCATGACTAGCAAATAAGTGACTCTCACTGTACTCTGCAGAGCTGAGCAAATGTTTGCTGTGAGCCACGGACATTCGCCTGAATGGGTGCTCAGCGCAGGGAGAACACGTCACTGACAGATAGTCCTCTCTGGCTGTCTTCCCATCTTCTGTGCCTCTTCCATAGAAGAGCTCAGCAGCCAATCCCTGCTGTATTTTGCACAGCTTCTGTAAAGCGTTTAGAGGACCACTATTGCAAAAATCGAAAAATGTAAAATCAATAAAAACACATACAAATAAGCAGTACATTTCTCCCAGAGTAAAAGGAGTCATAAATTACTTTTCTCCTATGTTGCTGTCACATGCAGTAGGTAGTAGAAATCTGACATTACCGACAGGCTTTGGACTAGTCCATCTCTTCATGGGAGATTCTCAGCAAGGCTTTTATTCTTTGTAAAGACATTCCCTGAAAAGGATTTATACAATGATGCTGGCCAGCTTCCCTGCTTGCTACACAGTTTTTTGGCAGATGGACAGAGCAACTGCCAATCACTAAGTGCTTTTGAAAATAAAAAAAACCCTGAGAATCCCCCATGAGGAGATAGGCTAGTCCAAAACCTGTCGGTTCTGTCAGATTTCTACTACCTACTGTAAGTGGCAGCAACATAGGAGAAAAGTAATTTATGGCTCATGTTACTCTGAAAGAAAAGCACTTCTTGGGCTGGTGCACACCGAGCAGGTTTTTTGGCGTTTTTGCAGCCGCTTGCGGCTGCGGATACCCTTGGTCAATGTATCTCAATGGGCTGGTGCACACCAGAGCGGGAGGTGTTTTGCTGAAACGCATACTCCCGGGGTGAGGCAATTTTTGGATTGCGGAGGCGTTTCTGCCTCCAATGTAAAGTATAGAAAAACCACAAACCGTTCTGAAAAACTGCACTTCAGTTTTTGCAGGGGGTTTTGTTACAGAAGCTGTTCAGTAACAGCTTTACTGTAACAATATATGAAATCTACTACACCAAAAACGCTTCCCAAAACCGCAAAACGCTAGCTGAAACGCTACAGGAAAATAAGAGAAAGCGTTTCAAAATCTGCAAGCATTTTGCGGATCTGCTAGCGGGTTTTGGTGTGCACCAGGCCCTTATTTGTATGTGTTTACAGGTATTTTACGATTTTTGCGATAGTAGTCCTTTAGGCTGCTTTCACAGTGGGACGTTACAGGCGCACATTAGAGCAGCCTGTAACACAGCCCAACTCACAGTAATTAAAAATTAATGGGCTGTTAGCAGTGCCCACGTTGCGATACAGTGTGAGGCTGGACGTTCAAAGAAAGTGCAGCATGCTGTGTGTTATAGGTGGTTTTAGCCGCGTTAGACTGCTTGCACATGCTCAGTGCAGGAGAGGAGGAGGGGAGAGTCCGCTATTGTGGCCAGCCACATGGCTAATTAATATTCACTGCACTGCCAGTTCTCTTCCTGCTAGCAATGATTCATATGAATCATTCTCGGTTCTGTGCCTGCTAACAATGATTCATATGAATCATTGCCGGTTCTATCGAACGAAAACAGCGCACCAAGAGCTGCATAACGCGGCTCTATGTAGCGTCCACCTTTAGCACCACCATGCGTTGCGTTAGGGGAACGTTATGCGACCTTAACGTCCCCTGCAACGCAACGTCCCACTGTGTAAGAGCCCTTAAAGTGTTAGCGTACTTACCTTACTGTAATGCTGAAAAACAAATATCAAGACCAGCAGAGGAGCTGAACTGCAAGAAAAAGGACTTTGTTTGCTAAGTTAGTGACTGAGGATGAGACCCGGCTCCACATCTACCTTTGTTCCTAACTAGTGCTGGGCTTCCAAGTAGGAAGCCACTCGAATTCAAAACTAAAATGAGGCTTAATTGCCTTGATGTTAGGATCAGTGATGGGCTTCCGAGTAGAGATGTAGCGAACGGTTCCCGAACCGTTCGCCGGCGAACATCTCTGAATACATGGGGCATTTACTACTTCCGGGTCGCTCTGACCCGGAGTAGTACGCCTGCGCTGCCCGGCGAAGCGCGTCCTAGATCGTGCTCCTGTTGCAGGGCACTCTCTGCGCATGTGCGTGACGTCATGAACGACGTCAGGCACATGCGCAGAGAGTGCCCGGCAACAGGAGCGCGATCTAGGACGCGCTTCGCCAGGCAGCGCAGGCGTACTACTCCGGGTCAGAGCGACCCGGAAGTAGTAAAAGCCCCAGAGATGTTCGCCGAGCGAACAGTTCGCAACATCTCTACTTCCGAGTAGGAAGCCACTCGAATTTGGAAGTAAAATGAGGCTTAATTGCCTCGGGTGTGCACGTGGGAGACAGGGTTACTTACCCAGAAGTCCGTCGGCTTCTATGCTTCTAAATTCACTTGCACGTGACCTATGGGACGCGTTCCAAGACTCGCTACCACACTACCTCCTTCCGGCTTGAAGGAGGAAGTGTGGTAGCGAGTCTTGTAACGCGCCCATAGGTCGTGTACGAGTGAATTTAGACGCATAGAAGCCGACGGACTTCTGGGTAAGTAACTCTGTCTCCCGCGTGCACACCCGAGGCAATTAAGCCTCATTTGAATTCCAAATTCGAGTGGCTTCCTACTCGGAAACCCATCACTGATCCTAACATCAAGGAACAGTGGGACAGATTTATCAAGAGTGTCTGAGACAAAATATTAGTAGGTTTTTAGAAATCCATGCAGAACCGTCTCAGGCAACTTAAGAAATCATTAGATAGTGCAGATTCCTGCTGTAAAATAGGAGAAGCTAGGAAGGTATCTCAGACAGTGCAGCGTGTGAGGGGAATTGCTGTTGCTGAGGTAACCAACACACCTGCTGTATTGATAGCAGCAGGCTCTGAGGAGGAATTCAGCAGGGGGGAGGAGCACATCACAAATCATGTACAGCCTGCACTCTGCAATCATGTCTAGCCTGCAGAACTGCTATCAAGCACTTCTTAATCTGCGCCAGTTTAGGGATGGATTTGCACTTTTCTTAACTGTAGTGCAGCTCTAGAAATTCATGCTAAATTGCCACTATTACCTAGGATTTAAGAACGTTCTTATTATTATGCAGAGCTGTTCTCCCTGCTGGTTAGAACAGATTAAGAAGAAAAAACTGTCGGTAATAGTTTGATAAATCACCCCCAGTCAAAGGAATGACGCCACAGGGCGTCCCCGCCACCGAAGAAGTTAGCGCACCCAGAAATTGGCCCAAAAATGTATGCCATCTGGTTTCTAAGACAAAGACGGTATTCTGTTGGTGGAGATACCTTTGCCTCTTGGTCAGAGATGGATTAAATTGTAATGGGGCCCTAGGCAAGGTAGTAGATTAGGGGCCACCTTGTGGTCCTTGTGGACATGGTAAGCTAAAGTGGAGAGAGGTCAGAGAAGGTGGCTGGAGGGCCCCTTGACATCCCACTAGGCCCCAAGCACCTGCCTAGGTTGCCTGGTGGATGATCCTGCTCTGCTCGCGGTCGCCATTAATCTACTTCAGTCTCAGTCACATCGACAGAAAAGATGTACAGTATAGCTGCTCCTGGGAGGGTCTCTGAAGGTTGAGTTGAGATTCCATTTATTGACTTTACTAATTACTTACACTCGTAATCATTGCTGTAGAGTAATAAAATCATCAATCCTATTTAAGGGAGGAATTCAGCTGACCACAAGCAGAGAATTACCGTTAAGGGGCCCATACACCTAACGATTTTCCCGCCGAAATATGGCCGTTTCGATCACAGTGATCAAAACGGGCGTGAAATCGCTGCGCACACCGCTGACAGAACGATCCATCGAATCCATCGTTCCCGTCGACTCCCGTCGATCCATCCGTGCGGAAGATTTTTCGTGGGTCGGGAGTGCGTCGATGGCGGCGTTCGAATGCCGGACGCAAGACAGCTGAGATACATTACCTACTCCGCCGGCGCAAGTCACCGCTGTCACCTCCAGGCTGGCATCTTCTCCCATCACCTTCCGCATCACGGCATCAGTGTATAACTTCCTGTGTCACTGCAGTGACAGCGGAAGTACAAATAGAGGGCGCTCTATTTGAACTTCCGCTGTCACTGGAGTGACAGAAAGTTATACGCGGATGCCGATGAGAGAAGATGCCGGGACCAGGCGGAGAAGAAGACAGCGGTGGACCAGGGAACTCGCGCCAGCCGGAAAAGGTAATGTATGTGCGGGGGGGGGGGGGGGAGGGTGCGGCAGCTCCACAGATTGTGATCGGTTTCATGCTGAAATCGGTTCACAATCTGTTTGCAGTAAAGGCAGCCATACAATCCCTCTCTGATCAGAGAGGAATTTATCTATTGGTCGAATCTGATGGCAAATCGACCTGTGTATGGCCACCTTTACACATCTTTCAATTGTGTAATATTGAAAATCATAAGTATGTTCCTCTCCCCACGGCAACGAACAGATTACACCTAACTTTCATCTGATTACCAATGTGATCATCGCCAACGGTAGTAATGATAGTTCTGAGAATGAGGGCTGTACCACAAGGGTGATTCCCTCACATGTGGCAAAGCTGCAAACATTGCTGTTCACCTTAAAGGACAACTGAAGGGAGAAGACTATGGAGGCTGCCATATTTATTTCCTGTTGAGCAATACCAGTTGCCTGGCAACCCTGCTGATCTATTTGGCTGCAGTAGTGCCGGAATAACACCAGAATCAAGCATGCAGCTAATCTTGTCAGATCTGCCAATAATGTCAGAAACCCCTGACCTGCTGCATGCTTGTTCAGGGTCTATGGCTGAAAGTATTAGAGGCGGAGGATCAGCAGGGCTGCCAGGCAAATGGTATTGTTTAAAAGGAAATAATCATGGCAGCCTCCATATACCTCTCACTTCAGTTGTCCTTTAAAGCGAGATTAAGCTCTGATGTAACATTCAATAAAAATGTGTTTTCCTGCTTTTTATTACCCATACAGTGACCATATTTGCTTTTGTGCACAAGTAATATTGTCTGTGTACAAATTAGAAGTTCCCAGTTTATCTGCTCTTAAAGCTGCCATTGCATTTTATTGCACACCTGCTGTATTAATATATTAAAATCTATCGAGTGATCACTTTTCTCTGCTTCTGCTACATGTGCAGCTCAGTTTCAGCACTGCTGCTAATGTTTACTAATTGTGGCTGACAGAGGAATGTAAACAAAAGATAATGTTATCAACCACCGCAACAAGCTTTCCACTGAAGAAGAAAGTGCTTTGTTTAACTGCTTAAGGCCCGGTGCTCACCAAAACCTGCTAGCAGATCCGCAAAATGCTAGCAGATTCGCTTTTTCTTATTTTTCTGTAGCGTTTCAGCTAGCATTTTGTGGTTTTGTGCAGCGGTTTTGGTGTAGTAGATTTCATATATTGTTACTGTAAAGCTGTTACTGAACAGCTTCTGTAACAAAAACACCTGCAAAACCGCTCTGAACTGCCGTTTTTCAGAGCGGTTTGCGTTTTTCCTATACTTAACATTGGAGGCAGAAACGCCTCCGCGATCCAAAAAATGCCTCACCCCGGGAGTATGCGTTTCTGCAACAAGTCTTCCGCTCTGGTGTGAACCACCCCATTGATATGCATTGACCAAGCGTATCCGCAGCCGCAAGCGGCTGCAAAAACGCCAAAAAAGCCGCTCGGTGTGCACCAGCCCTGAATGCTGTTCTACTACAAATGTTTTTATGATTTTGAAAACTATGGATCGAGTGTATAGGTAAGCTCTCATACTTCTTGGAAGCGGTAAAACTGTCCAATCAGAATTGGATGTGTGAACGCACCCTTTCATTTACTGTACGTTTATAATGTTCCCTTTCCAGCACGCAATAGGTGACAAAAAAATAAGAATATTACCTCTACACACGTTTACAAGAGAAATGTAAACATCTTGCAAAACAGAACACAGGTAGTTTGTGCTTTTTTGTATTTGAAGCATTTGTATTTCCCCCTGGCTGAGGTGTGCGCTATTTATACAACTTAATTGCGTAGCTTCTGCTCCTTTCAGAGTAAATAACTGCCGAAATTGCATGTTTTTTTGCCTCCAGCATGCTCTGGTTTTACAAAACACTCTCTGTGACGACCCTCCTAGCGCTTAAAATACAGCAGGATTGTGGGGAAAATTTTCAGAACAAACAGAACAATATAGAACAGAACTGGTCATAAATATGGCTTTGCATTCACTGGCAAAAAAAAAAAGGTTTTCCCGGTCTTACGCTGGTCCTGCTGTTTTATTGAATTCTCTATTCAAATTTTCAGCTTATGACAGTTGGAAAAGACCCCAAAAAGATTGCCTGTTTAACTGGATCACCTGTTCATAACAGTCTTTTTTTCAGTTAGAGCTTTGCCTTTTTAGGTAGAAGTGACAGACAATTCT
This sequence comes from Hyperolius riggenbachi, assembly GCF_040937935.1. Lineage (NCBI taxonomy): Eukaryota > Metazoa > Chordata > Amphibia > Anura > Hyperoliidae > Hyperolius > Hyperolius riggenbachi. The sequence goes on from NC_090650.1 coordinate 419,292,087, forward strand.
CTCCCTGTTGCTGTCAGTTAAAGGGAACCCGATCCAAGTAAAATTATTTAAAGGACTACTGTAATGAGAAGACTATGGAGGGTGCCATATTTATTTCCTTTTAAGCAACACCAGTTGCCTGGCTGCCCTGCTGATCCTCTGCCTCTAAGGGCCCGTTCCCACTATCGCGAATTCGCATACGTTTGCCGCAGGCGAATTCGCATAGCCAATACATGTGGATGGGACTGTTTCCACTTGTCAGGATTCCTTTGCGTTTTTCTGTGCAGAAAAAATCTGCACGGCAGAGCCATCAGAATTCGCATACCGCTATGCGAATCGCATACAATGTATTTAATAGGGAATTCGCATGCGGTATTGGTATGCGAATTTTCATGGTAAAGTGAATGATTGTTGCTGTTAGCTAGCAACAACCATTCAATAAAGTTAGGGGGGAAAAAAGTTGTAAAAGTACAAAAAAAAAATTTAAAGTGACATAGTCCCAATAAAATAAAAAGTATTTTTTTTTTAATTCCCCATTAATTTTTAACCCAAATCTAACCTATTGACTCATTATTAACCCTTACAATACCTAAACCTGTTTATAAACGTTTAATGACTGCCGCCAGTAGCGATCGGATGGAACCGCTAGGGCGAAAGTTTCTGGCCTCAATGCTCTACAGATGTAACGCTCTGCCATTGCCTAGTGATGCATCTGTACAGCTCTATGCCCCCTGAACTGTTGCCCTAGCGAACGCATTCGATCGCCACAGACACGCAGATTGGGAATAACAGTCCACCACATGCTCCGATAGAAGTAAAATGTGGCATATGGGGTATCATTTTAATCGGGAAGGGCCAAATAATTTATTTGTAAATGTTTTATAACTGTGGGAGGTGTGATGCGAAAATTAGGGAAAGGGGAAAATGAAAAATTTTTGTTTTCTGCATTTCCGCCTATTTTTTCCCCATAAATGGACTATAAAACAAAATAATTTTGGTAGAAAAATATTATCCAAATAAAACCTAGATTGTACTGAAAAAAGCAAGACATGTATAACTAAGATGGCATAGATCATTAAAAAGTTACTGTTGTATCAAAACGACACAGCTAAAGTGTCAAAAATGTCAGGAACGTTAAGGTGTAAAAACCGTGGAAGGAGAACCAGTTAAAGGTTATTATTATTATGCTGTTGCTTATGTTTTAGAGCACAGAGGAAGTTCTCAGTTCAGGTCCATGTCTATTTTTTTCCACCCCCACCAGAGTTTAAATCCTGCTTTAAGCCCTGAATGCTGATTGTCAGATCACTAAGTAAATGTTAGCAGGTTCAGCCAGCGGAAATTATGGATAGGCTTAACAATAGCCTCCATTCCCAAGGCCGAGCCCGGTGCGCCTCACTGACTTTCTCACATCAGCTGCGTTTAGTCCGCCCTCCTTTCCCGCTGAACCTGATCGCCTCTTTCCTGGGTGACAGCCCGGCACTCAGACAAGGCCGGCAAAGACAATTTGTTTGCATTTAGGTTTTTGGCTCTTTCAGCGGCTGCTTCGTCTTCCAGTTCGCTGGCGGCTGTTTAGAGCGCGGCATGCAGCGAGGGGAAAGAGCCAATCCTGCGTGAGGAAGGCAGCTTGTGGGCGGAGCCATTTCACTACTATGAGAAGCAAAAAGTGGCCATTTTGTTGATGAATAACTTTATAGGCAAAAAAAAAATTTGTTAACAATATCATTAACCCCTCACAGTTTTTGACATTTTACCTCTGTCCCTACTTAATCAGCAAAAACTTTCTCCCTACTTATGACACCTAAATGAAATATAAATTGTTTTTTTTTTCAAGACAAACTGGGCTTTCATTGTATGACATTTTGCCCCTCCAACAATTCTGTTTTCTATGCATTTCACGGGGGAAAGGAGGCCGAAGGCTGAATTCTGATAGCCTATTTCAATATACCTTAACCTCCCTGGCGGTATGCCCGACACTGTGTCGGGCTAGCCGCCGCAGGGGATCACATGGCCCCGGGAGGATTTTTGCACATAAAATGTTAATTATACCTTTCAGCTAGCACTTTGCTAGCTAAGTGTGCCCCCCAAATGGCTCCGGTCCCCTCTGATCGCCGCTGCTCACCTCTGCAATACATACCCCCCAGGGATCTCGCGCCGGCGCAGCCTCCCAATCAGCTCCCGGCTTCGCTGACGTCATGACGTCATGTCCGATCATCGCCATGACGACAGTGAAGCTGCTTGGAGAAGCTGCGGCTCTCACAGGATTGCGGATGGGTAAATATTGCCGGTAGCGATCAGGGGGCATCAGAGGGGACCGGAGCCACTTGGGGGGCATATTTAGCTAGCGCAGTGCTAGCTGAAAGGTATAATTAACATTTTATGGGCAAAAATCCTCCTGTGGACGCAGTCATAGAAGCTGCGTAACGCCAGGGAGGTTAAAGTAATCCTGTAAGGGAAAAAAAATGCCCCTGAGGGGTACTTACCTCGGGAGGGGGAAGCCCCTGAATCCTAATGAGGCTTTCCCTGTCCTCTTCAGCCTTGGGGACCCAGCGCTGGCAGCCCCCCGAACAGTGTGCGGCAATATTTACCAATCCGTGATCCTGCGCAGGCGTAGTACAAGCTTCTCCTCGGGTTCTGGGGGAAATAGTCATGCCTGATTGAGTTCGCTCTACACCTGCACAGTAGAGCAGACCAGATCAGGCTCAGCTATTTCCACCAGAACCCCAGGAGAAGCTTGTACTACGCCTGCGCAGGATCGCGGATTGGTAAATATTGCCGCTTGCTGAAGCCTCTACTGCACCTGCGTGTCCGTCAACAAGCTTGTCTGCAGATTTTTGGGGGCTGCCAGTTCTGGATCCCCGAGGCTTAAAAGGTCAGAGAAAGCCTCATTAGAATCCAGAGGCTTCCTCCTCCCAAGGTAAGTATCCCATATGGGCACTTTTTTTCCTGACAGGTTTACTTCAAGTGGTAATCCACTGCTATCTTCATCTCTGAGGGTTATCAAGTTGTTAAGTCTAGTGCATCCCCTTTTTTTGTCCCCTACATCTTTACTGGCCTGACTGCAGTAGCACATTCTTTCCACAGGTAGCAGCATTCCTACACTTCCGTGGGGATGCTGGCTCTGCATACACACCAGCGCAAGTCATCACTCCCATTTTTTGTAACCTCATGCTGGTTTCATTTTCTTGAAAGTCTGCCAACATGAACCAACACGTCTTGGCTCAGGTAATACCTTCAATGTCTAACTGTACACAGTTTTCTTTCAAGTTTTCCAAGCTTTACCTGTAGCAAAAATAATGTAATGAATAAAATTGCTTGTTTTACAATATTGATTTATGAATTGTCTAGTCAGTGTTTGCGGAGAGGATCATTGGGAGACCTCTGCCTCCACTTGACCTCTTGTATAACACAAGACTGCGTGCCAGGGCACTGAGGATCGCAAGTGACCCCTCCCACCCAGGCCACTGCTTTTTCACCCCACTACTATTGGGCCAGAGACTTCGGGCCATCCCCACCAAGACCACCAGACACAAGAACTCTTTCTTCCCCTCGGCCGTTAGCCTCCTGAACTCCCTTAACATTCTCCCACCCTCTATCAGTGCTTTACCACCTACAAAGTAGCTGACTGCAAAAGGAATACGTTTCTGTTACAAACAACCAGTCACCACATTTAAACTGATTGACTTTTCCTGCACCTTTTGGTAGACTTCAGCAGTGTTTCTGAAATGATGCATACTGACGCTGAATGTATATTTGTGTACCTACATAATTGAGTATGTTGTATTACTGTCATGTTCCTATTGTAATGCCTTTTGTCTATGTACCTCTTGGGAGCTATGTATGTACTGTGCCAAACCCAATTCCGGGCATGACTGGCATGAAATAAACGATACTGATTCTGAAGGGGGCAGGCTTGGGCTTAAAAAGACATCAGAGAAGACAGACTCAGCTATAATGATTCCTGAGCAAAGCTAGACTGAATGGTCAGTCGGGAATTTTCTCAGGGCTGATAACAAGCAGGCTGAGCAGTGAAGGATGAAACAGAGAGCAGGGTAGGTGTTTTCTCTAATGTTCCCACTGATATACAGTATATCATATGGTAAATTACATGAGGGTGCTTCGTCTCTGGTTCACTTTAACGTCTGTCACCATCATTGCCGGCTGATCTTCGAGTCCGACTCTGGTCTCCAACCAGCTTCAACCTATCAGAGCGGTGGGAAAGGGGGGGTGGCTTGTCGTTGGTTAGGAGGCGGCTGGTAAGAGTGGCCTTGGGTGGTAAAAAGTTCAAATCTGGCCCTGTTCCTTCCTCTCTTACAAGGCTGAGCACATAGCGAAAGTGGCAGGCTGGTGCATGGCTGCCATTGTCTCCTCTAGATTGCAGGGCTGAGTGACCCAGTTCTCACCAATAGATTTACCTATGTGACAGTGAACTCAGACAGATCGTGATCGTTATCTGCAGTTCAAGATCTTGCCAGAGCACCACACACCAGTCTGTCCGCTATCACGGCGCACAATCCAGCTAGCATAGCAACATTTTCCCCTTTCACACTCATACACAAAGGAAGCACATTACATAAGAAACTATCGTTGAGGTCAGACGAGTTTGTTTTTTTTTTAACTTCTTTGAAGTAGGAAAAATGGTTGATGAACTTTGGAGGAGTAAAAACAACAAAACCAGCAAATTTTAAAAAAGGGGAAAGTTACACACACACACGCACAATGTTATATTATTATATTTTAAAGCAGTACGATCAGCCATACTAGGCCAGGGAAAAAAACACATATATAAGTAGATAAATACTTGATCTACTTACATAACGCGTGTATTGTACTGTTCACGTTTTGATTTCAGTGAATGTTATATAGTAAATTAAGAGAATTCTGTTCCTGGTGGGGACCATGTCTTTTGCCCAGTTTAGGCTAAATCCTGATGTCATTTCTGCCCTTTACTTTTTTTCTCTTCTCTCCTCCAATCGCTGAGTCACCTCAGCCTTGCTTGTAAACACAAGTAATCAGAGGGTGTTTCAGATAAGCAGCTAGGCAGGGAAATAAATGGAAGAGAAGGAATATATTATAGATAAAAAGAACCCCCAGCATGCAACAGTTCGGCATTGACTACTCCTTAAAGAGAACCAGAGATGAAGCAACCTCATGTATTTTACCTTATAAATCAGTGGGAACATGACAGTAAACACCTAATCTGCTCTTTGTTACATTGTTCTCTGTTTAATTTGCCTGTTATCACCTCTAAGATAAGAATCCCGACTAAGCAGTCGGTCTGGCTTTGCTACAGAATAATTATAGCTGAGACTGTGTTCTTTGCTGTCTTCAAGTCCAAGCCTGCCCCCTGCTGGCTTTGCTCAGGAATCATTATAGCTGAGTCATTATAGCAAAGCCAGAATCAATGCTCAGTCCGGGATTCTTATCTCAGATAGATAACAGACACTTTTAGCAGTGAGGATGGAACAGAGAGCATGGTAAATGTTTTCTCTTAAGCAGCCCATACACTCAGCCGATTTTCTGGCCGACCGATCGATCGCGGTCGATCGATCGATCGATCGATCGCAAATCGGTTGGCCAATCGACCGATCGACGGCCGATTTCGATCGATTTCGATGGATTTCCATCGAACTAGCAGGGTGGAAAATTTAGGTCGATCTGATGAGATTGCTTATCAGTTTGCATTGGCCTTAATGGAAATCTGATGGCAAAAAAATGCCATCAGATCGAATTTCAACAGATTTCAAACTGAAATCTATTGGAATTCTATCCTGGTAAAAAATGTTCTAAAAACGCATCAGATAGATCATCAGATGCATTTCTTATCTATCTTCTGCCAATCTGACGAGTGTATGGGCACCTTAATGTTCCCACTGATTTCTATGGTAAAATACACAAGGGTGCTTCGTCTCTGGTTCACTTTAAGTATGAGATAACTCCAAACCATAACAGCAGAAAAAGTGTTGAATGCAGGATTATCATCTTTATCACTTAATACACCCAGACCAGGTGCAGTCGAAATTTGATTTTCATGGTGACAATCCCGCTTTAAACTCCTCTTATCTAGTCTATTAACTTTCTCAAACAGTTGCAATCAGGATTTCTCATGAGCTTCTCCTACACTGTGGAACTCTCTTCCAGAATCCCTTCGACATATCCCATCGCTCGTAATCTTTGAACCAAACTTGAAAACCTCTTTAGACAGGCATGCAATCTGAGCTTGCACATGCGAGGCGCCACTTCCAAAGTCTAATTTATTCTCTGGCATTATAGATTTTTACCAACTCCCTTTTGTTTCACCTTTTATTCCTTTTTGAGCTAATGCAACGTGTGTGTGTTTGCCAATTATGGGCTCAATTCACAAAAGGGTGCTAACTCAGTTAGCACGCCTAAAAGCTTTGGGCGTGCTAACTACGGTGCTAAGCAATTAGCATGCCTAAAGCTTTTATGGATCGCGCTCAAAGTTTAGCAATGCGCGGCGCCTGCGAAATGTCGAACCGGGTGTGATCAAACTGTTGCACCGGCTGCGCTTAAAACGTTGCACCAGGTGTGCCCAGAACGCTGCACCGCGCGATGTTTCGGGCGCACCTGGTGCAACGTTTTGATCGCACTCGGTGTGATGTTTCGCACGCACCGCGCATCTCTAAACTTTGCGCGTGCTAACTTAGCGCGCAAAATTTCCGCGTCCTAAAGGGCATTAGGCGTGCTAAGGGGCTTTTAGGTGTGCTAACTAAGTTAGCACCCTTTTGTGAATCGAGCCCTAGAAGGGCACTGTGATTTAAATAGTAATAGTAGTACCCTGTTCACAGTGGTGTGATTTGATTTTTACTTATCACAGAAGTTATGTCAAAATGGGTAAGACAAAAGATTTAAAGGATACCCGAAGTGACATGTGACATGATGAGATAGACATGAGTATGTACAGTGCCTAGCACACAAATAACTATGCTGTGTTCCTTTTTTTATTTCACTGCCTGAAAGAGTTAAATATCAGGTATGTAAGTGGCTGACTCAGTCCCGACTCAGACAGGAAGTGACTACAGTGTGACCCTTACTGATAAGAAATGCCAACTATAAAACACTTTCCTAGCAGAAAATGGGTTCTGAGAGCAAGAAAGAGGTAAAAAAGGGGAATTTCGTATCAGTGAGGGTCACACTGTAGTCACTTCCTGTCTGAGTCAGGACTGAGTCAGCCACTTACATACCTGATATTTAACTCTTTCAGGCAGAGAAAGAAAAAAAGGAACACAGCATAGTTATTTGTGTGCTAGGCACTGTACATACACATGTCTACCTCATCATGTCACATGTCAGTTCCGGTATCCTTTAAGTGACTTTGATTGAGGGATGATGGTTGGTGCATGGACAGCTGATGCTAGCATCTCTGAAATGACAACACTTTCAGGATTTTCTCACCCAACAAAGTATGTCCCAACGCCCAACAAGACTTTCTTTGCAAAGGATGGGCTTTAGCAGCATGAGACCATCAAGAGTGCCTTTGGTATCACAGAAAAATAAGAAAAGATGCCTGTTGTGGGCTCAGGAACGAGGACAATGCATCTTGCCAACATGCTTGATCGGTCTCAAATTGTTTTGAGGAACATCAATCAGAGATTAAATCTCAATCCTATTGAGCATTTTTGGGACCAAGTCGAAACTCGAAAAATCAAAGCTTGGAGACGCCACCATCCAATCCGACCCAATTTAGAGCTGCCATTATGTCAGCATGGGCCAACATTCCTCAGCAACGGTATCGGCATCTTATTGAGTCCATGCCAAGAGGAATATCGTCTGTGACCAGAGCTAAAAGTGGACCAACTCGTTTTTAAAGGGTGTCTTTAATTTTTTGGCCACTCAGTGTCTATAGATAACAGATAAATGGCATACGTTAGTTTACTGGTAGCTGCTGGCCAGACGTCATCTCCTTTTTTTCGGTTAAATAATCCTCTTTGGACCTGTGAAAGCTTTCAGCAGATATTGCCGGGGGCATCAGCTGCATGCCATTAGCTAATAACTGAGGTTTATGGACAGTAAAAACAGCACCGCCACCAAGTAAACGTCTCAGGAATGAGGGTCATCTCATGATTACTTTAAGAGTCCAGTAAAACGCGTCAGTGGGATCTCCTAGTCTTCAGCACAACAGAGGTGTCCTATGTACAGCAGCTTATTACCCAGCAGTCATTCTATGACATGGCTTCATGATTGCCTCTATCATTTATTGTCACTTAGGTGATAATTAGGCCCTGGAGTGACCTGGATAGATCTGAACCATCTGTTGGCGGTGGCTTCAGCTGTTAGGAGGAAGATCTATGACTTCCTGTTGGGAGATACTCCCGTCTAGGCAGAATGGTTTGCCCCAGGCGGCTGTCATAAATGCATACTGAGGGTTTGAGTCAGTCCAGTCCAGACTCTGCTGGATGCCCGAGAGCTTCCCTGCAGATATGTCTATTGTGGCCTTTTGGTTTCATGTGGAAAAACGAGTTTTGTTGCAATTATTATTATTGGTTTAAAAAACGCCAACAAATTCAGTAGCGCTGTGCAGATTAGGAAACAAGCATGGGGGACATAATAATACAGAGGTGATACTCGCAAAATATAGACTCTGGTACATAATACAGGTTTAGTAGACTTAGTAATTACAGTTACGATTGTAACATGATGAACACAATATATAGCAAATTCCAATGCCCATTCCTGCCCTTGTGAGCTTGCAATCTACACGGTCTGGGCCTGCAGTCTATATATATTACAAGCATGAGCAGGGGCGTAACAATAGACCCTGTAAGAAATGCAGCCGCAGGGGGGCATAAGCCACAGGGGGCCCTGTCCTGAGAGACTGACAACCAAGGGCAAGGAGAAAAAAAACGTTCTGCTCTCTGCACAATTGTTCTAATGACTGCATCTGCTCAGCCGATGATAAGGAATCATACAAAGTTTGCAGACGAAGATTGTAGATTTGTTTTGGCGGGAGGGGGCCCCATACAAAGTTTTGCAGGGAGGCCCAATTGTTTCTAGTAATGCCCCTGAGCATAAGGAGGAGGCTACAGTCTCTCTCTCTAAGCAGCCTCATAGTATTTGTCATGTCTGACATTATCCATGTATAGGTTGAGGCCCTGTTCACTGTGGTCAGTTGCATAACGCATGTGTTATAATAAGTGTGAACTGCAATGGAGACTGGACACAGACTTTAATACAAAATCTGCATGCAACGAGTTAGAATAATGTGATCCATTGCTGTGAACAGGCTCATAGCATTGTATGGGCAGTAAGCTGACATGCCGAAATATCCTGAAACGCAACTGCCCACTGTGATCCTAGTATTAAGGGGCCCACACACTGGTCGATTTCAGCCATCGATCAATCGATTGATTCTATAGAATCGATCGATCAGAAAACGATTCTATCAAATTCCCCATTTGATTGATTTGCAGCCGGTTTTGATCAATTTAAATTGAGTTGATCTATCTGACAGGATGGAAAATCTAGATCGATCTGCTGCCAGCAGCAGATCTATGGCCCATAGAGTTGCATTGGATCTAATGGTGCAATAATGCATTTAGATCGATTTCCAACAGATTTCATTATGAAATCTGTACCTAGTGTGTGGCATACATCAGATAGATTCCTGTCAGATTGGACTTGACAAGCATCTGCCAGAAATCTATCTGATGGCCGAATCTGCTGCAAATCTACATGTGTATGGCCACCTTAAAAGTCCATGCCTAGGCAAAGGTGTAAAGATATTATCTGTCAGAAGTATGAGTTAAGCTGGCCATACACTGGCCCGATTTGCGCCCGTTTCGACAGCAGATTCCATCACTGGGATCGAATCTGCTGCCAATCGTTCACGCTACACGGCGAATTTCGATCCATTTCGTTCGATCGTGCTGTGCGGAAAATAACCGTCGATCGCCCGCGGGTAAAGTGCGCATCGCTAGCGGCGTTCGAGTGCCCGACGACCGACGCAATAGAGCCCGCATACATTACCTGCTCCGCCGGCGCAACTCCAGTCTCCCGGTCACCGCTGCTCTGTCTGCGCTCTGGTCTCCATGTCCGGCATGCCTCACTTCTTCTAGCCCGGCAGGAAGTTTAAACAGTAGAGCGCCCTCTACTGTTTAAACTTCCTGCCGGGCAGGAAGAAGTGAGGCATGCCGGACCTGGAGACCAGAGCGCAGACAGAGCAGCGGTGACCGGGGGACTGGAGTCGCGCCGGCGGAGCAGGTAATGTATGCGGGCGGAGGGGGGAGCAGCAGCAGCACCACCACAACAGATTGTGTACGGTTTGAGGCTGAAATCGGTTCACAATCTGTTTGCTGTAAAGGTAGCCATACGATCCCTCTCTGATCAGATTCGATCAGAGAGGGATCTATCTGTTGGTCGAATCTGATGGCAAATCGACCAGTGTGGGGCCACCTTAAAGGTGGCCGTACACTCATTAGATCAGCAGCAGATAGATCTTCAGATAGATTTCTGATCTATCTGATGTGTTTAGGAACATTTTTTACTAGGAACAGATTTGAAAATCGATCTGATGGCATTTTTTTGCCATCAGATTTCCATTAGGGCCAATGCAAAATGATAAGCAATCTCAACAGATAGACCTAGATTTTCCAGCCTGCCAGATCGATTGAAATCGATCGAAATCAGTCGATTGGTCAAACGATTTGCAATCGATCGATTGGCCAAAAATCGTCTGAGTGTATGGGCCCCTTAAGCAGTGTGTGAGTAGTCACTGCAGCAGCAATTCATACTGAGGAGACCAGAAGATCATTCACATTTCTAAACACTAGTCTAGTGAGACAAAAAAAAAACCAAATGACCCCCAAACGCAGAAGCCATGACAGCGTAGCAAGGCAATTACTGCAGACAGTGGTCAGTCTGGACCCCCTGTTACCCCCCTGAGGACACCCAGTAAGTGGACTGAGGAGCACTATGCCTTAATTGTCATTATCTCCTGAGGGAAATGCAGGAATCGCCGGTCTCTGAATGACTTCAGACTGCTGAGAGTCTGGACTGAGCTGCTGAACAGACCCCCAGGCCTGTAATAAAGTCTATATCCAGTCAAGGCTGGCTTTATACAATCTATTTCCCTAGGCCAACTATTTTGTGTCTTCCACTCCAAGTGTTGCTTCATGGCATGCCTAGCAACCCACTGCATGCCTAGCAACCCCCTCCCATTCTGTATGCAGCCCCTCCTCCATGTGTAAGGGCCTGTACACACTGCTGCGCTTGCGCTGCGTTTTAAAAAACGCATGCGTTTTTAAAATCGCAAGGTCTTTTGAAAAAGAATGAAAATCGTGATGACTTGTACACACTGGTGCGATGCGTTTTTAGAAAAACGCAATCGCAGTGCCTGCTGCGCTTTTTTAAGCGTAGCGCATTAAAAACGCATTAAAAACGCATACGTTTTTGCCTGCGTTTTTCAGAAGTCAGTATCCCAGAAGACTCTGCAATCTCCTGATTCCTGTTGAAATGTAAACTAGAAAAAAAAACAAAGGATTCTTCAGCAATTACAAGAAAAACGCAAACGCACAAAAAACGCAGGCAAAAGCGCATGCGTTTTTAAAACTACATGCACTTTAAAAACGCATGCGCTTGCATGAACAGCAGCCCCCCTCTCTGTCATCATGGTGGCGCAGTGGTGTAGCTAAGGAGCTAGGGGCCCCTGTGCGACTTTTAGGTGGGGCCCCCAAGCACTTTATTGATATGGAGCCTCTAAACCTACAAAGGACATCTTCTTCAGCGTAAGAGGTGCAATCAGAGGAAGGAAACTATTTGTTAATGATATCAGGCATTTTTCAACGCACATATAGAGGTGATCATTACCAGCAAAGCACCAATGCAAAGCTAAAAGAATTGATGAAAGAGGACCCCTAGTGGGCCTCTCTGGTCCAGGGCCCCCGGTGTGGTTGGAACCTCTATATGCCCTATTGCCTTACGCCACTGGTGGTTAGCGCTCTCGCCTTGCAGCTCTGGGTCCCCGGTTCAAATCCAAGCCAGGGCGCTACCTGCATGGAGTTTGTACGTTCTCCCTGTGTCTGTGTGAGTTTCCTCCGGGCACCCCGGTTTCCTCCCACATCCCAAAAACATACAGATACGTTAATTGGCTTCCCTCTAAAATTGTCTAGACTATGATACATACACTACACCATTCATACATAAACATATGACTATGGTAGGGATTAGATTGTAAGCTCTGAGGGACAGTTAAAGGATACTCGAAGTGACATGATGAGATAGACATCTGTATGTACAGTGCCTAGCACACAAATAACTATTCTGTGTTCCTTTTTTTCTTTCTCTGCCTGAAAGAGTTAAATATCAGGTATGTAAGTGGCTAACTCAGTCCTGACTCAGACAGGAACTGACTACAGTGTGACCCTAACTCACTGATAAGAAATTCCCCTTTTTATCTCTTTCTTGCTCTCAGAAGCCATTTTCTGCTAGGAAAGTGTTTTATAGTTGGAATTTCTTATCAGTGAGGGTCACACTGTAGTCACTTCCTGTCAGGACTGAGTCAGCCACTTACATACCTGTAACTCTTTCAGGCAGAGAAAGAAAAAAAGGAACACAGCATAGTTATTTGTGTGCTAGGCACTGTACATACACATGTCTATCTCATCATGTCACATGTCACTTCGGGTATCCTTTAAGTGAGAAGACAATATACTCTAAACAGTAGTGCTGCAGAAAATGTTGGTGCCATTTAGCTACTAAATAATAATAATACATTTCGGGGTTGATTCACAAAGGTTACTTATTTTTCACCTTAAAGAGGAACTTCAGTGAAAATAATGTAATAAAAAAGTGCTTCATTTTTACAATAATTATGTATAAATGATTTAGTCAGTGTTTGCCCATTGTAAAATCTTTTAAATCCCTGATTTACATTCTGTCATTTATTACATAGTGACATTTTTACTGTTGGCAGCAGGTGATGTAGCTGCTGCATGTTTTTTTGGCAGTTGGAAACAGCTGTAAACAGTTATTTCCCACAATGCAACAAGGTTCACAGACAGGAAACTGCCAAGAGTACGTACTCAGAGTTTCTTTGTGGGAGGGGTTTCACCCCCTGATGGTCTGTTTGTGAAAAGGAATAGATTTCTCATGTAAAAGGGGGTATCAGCTACTGATTAGGATAAAGTTCAATTCTTGGTAGGAGTGCTAATGCATGAGATAAACAAATAAGGAGAGATAATTCATGAGATAAATATATAAATAAGGAGAGCTAAACCATGAGTTATGTCAAATAAGAAGAGCTAAACCATGAGTTATGTCCAATAAGGAGAGCTAAACCAGGATTTTTTAAGTTAGATAAGCAGAGCTAAACCATGAGTTAAGTTAGATAAGGAAAGGTAAATCATGAGTTAAGTCATTTAAAGGGAACCAGAGTAGAGATGTCGCGAACCTCCGATTTTCGGTTCTTCCGCAAAAGGTTCGGTTCACGGAAAAGTTCGCGAACCGCAATAGACTTCAATGGGGAGGCGAACTTTGAAAAATAGAAAACATTATGCTGGCCACAAAAGTGATGGAAAAGATGTTTCAAGGGGTCTAACACCTGGAGGGGGGCATGGCGGAGTGGAATACATGCCCAAAGTCCCGGGGAAAAATCTGGATGTGACACAAAGCAGCGTTTTAAGGGCAGAAATCACATTGAATGCTGAATTGCAGGCCTAAAGTGCTTTCAAACATCTTGCATGTGTATACATCAATCAGGTAGTGTAATTAGAGTTCTGCTTCACACTGACGCACCAAACTCACTGTGTAACGCACCGCAAACAGCTGTTTGCGTAGTGACGGCAGTGCTGGACTGGTGCGCACCGTGGCCAGAGTGTAGGCCGTGGCGGTTTTCAAGCCCATATGGCCGCCGGGCTGTAGTAGCTCAATGATAGAACAACAGTGACTGTCCAGCTGATCAAATTTGGTCTGACCACAATGAAGCAACGACCTTATTATCTTTTGTGTGCCACCCCCACCTGAGACACTCATATAGCCGGCGGTCAATGCTTCATTGTGATACGCAAGCCCCTTCACCGCGGCAAGGTAATGATCACGAAGTGGGGTGGGCACATGTACATGCCTTTTTTTTTTTTTGTTGCAGCCGCCCGCAGTGCAGCCAGAAAAATTAGGCAGACATGTACACGCACCAGAAAAATTTGTGTAGCGCCGCTGCTAGCAGCGGCCTTAAAAATTCAGGAATCCGCCTAGAGTCCTGGACCCTGTTGGTGGTGGCGGACAAGGCAAGTGGCCTGCAGGTACAGATGCTGTGTGTGGGGACTGACTTAGTCTTCGGTCGTGCAGTAGCCCTCCGTGATCCATGCCTCATTCATTTTGATAAAGGTCAGGTACTGAACACTGTCGTGACTTAGGCGACTTCTCTTCTCAGTGTCAATGCCTCCAGCTGCACTGAAGGTCCTTTCTGACAGGACGCTTGCGGCAGGGCAAGAGGGAAGTTGTATGGCAAATTGGGACAGCTCTGGCCACAGGTCAAGCCTGCGCAACCAGTAGTCCAAGGGTTCATCGTCGCTGCTCGCAGTGTGTACATCCACACTCAAGGCCAGGTAGTCGGCTACATGCCGATCCAGGCGTTGGTGGTGGGTGGATCCGGAAGGACTATGGCGAGGAGTTAGACTAAAGAATGTCCGCATGTCCGACATCCCCCTGAGATTGCTGGAGCGTCCTGTCCTTGCCTGCATGGACTTGGGAGGAGGAGGGTTACTGCCAGTGGTACCTTGATTGCGTTGTGCATTCACATCACCCTTAAATGCATTGTAAAGCATCATCGACAGCTTGTTCTGCAAGTGCTGCATCCTTTCCGCCTTCTGTTGAGTTGGTAACAGGTCCGCCACTTTGTGCCTGTACCGAGGGTCTAGTAGCGTGGCCACCCAGTACAGGTCATTCCCCTTGAGTTTTTTGATACGGGGGTCCCTCAACAGGCTGGACAACATGAAAGAGGACATCTGCACAAAGCTGGATGCAGACGTACTCTCCATCTCCTCTTGCTCTTCCTCAGTGATGGCACGCAACTCCTCTACCTCCCCCCAGCCACGAACAATACCACAGGAACGTGGAGCAGCAGAAGCCCCCTGTGACGGCTGCCGCGGTTGTTCTTCTTCCGCCGCCTCTTCCTCCTCCACAGAAACACCTTCCTCATTATCATCATCATCAGAGTCTGACTCCTCTCCTTCCCCACACGACTCCTCTTCTTCCTCCTCCTCCCCCCTCTGTGCTGCCACAGGTGTTGAGGAAACATTTGATTCGGATGAAAATCGCTCCCACGACTCCTCCTGCCATAACTGTTCTCGTTCATGCTCCTCCATAGCTGTATCCACCACTCTTCGCACGACACACTCTAGGAAGTAAGCGTAGGGGATCAAGTCGCTGATGGTGCCCTCAGCGCGACTCACCAGTTTGGTCACCTCCTCAAAGGGCTCCATGACCCTGCATGCATTTTGCATCAGTGTCTGCAAAGCGTGCCATGGCCTTGTAAGATCGCCTGAAATGCCCACACAACTTCCTGGCCTGCTTCAGGACGTCCTCTAAGCCTGGGTACTTGGACACAAATCTTTGCACGACCAAATTCAGCACATGTGCCATGCAGGTTACATGTGTCAGCTTTCCCAAATTCAACGCGAAAATGAGATTGCTCCCGTTGTCACACACCACGTTGCCGATCTCCAGCTTGTGCGGGGTCAGGCATTGCTCCACCTGTTTGTTAAGAGCAGCCAGGAGAGCTTCTCCAGTGTGACTCTCCGCTTTGAGGCAAGACATGTCTAAGACTGCGTGACACCGTCGTACTTGGCATGCAGCATAGGCCCTGGGGTGCTGGGGCTGTGTAGCTGGAGAGGAGATCACGGCACCAGCCAAGGAGGAGGAGGAGGATGACGACAGCGAAGAGGATGTAGCAGGCGGAGAGGAGGTGGCAGGAGGCCTGCCTGCAAGCCGTGGAGGTGTGACAAGTCGGTCCGCTGCGCAGCCACGTACTCCCTGCTTGCTGCCATCGGTCACCAGGTTGACCCAATGGGCTGTGTACGTAATGTAGCAGCCCTGCCCGTGCTTGGCAGACCAGGCATCCGTGGTCAGGTGGACCCTTGACCCAACGCTCTTCGCAATAGATGACAACACTTGCCTCTCAACTGCACGGTACAGTTTGGGTATGGCCTTTTCTGAAAAATAATTGCGGCCTTGTATCTTCCACTGTGGTGTACCAAAGGCCACAAACTTACGGAAAGCCTCCGACTCCACCAGCTTGTATGGTAATAGCTGGCGAGCTAATAGTTCCGCCACACCAGCTGTCAGACGATGGGCAAGAGGGTGAATGGCAGACATTTGCTTCTTATGCTCAATTACTTCCTTTACGGCTAGCTGGCTACTGCTGTGGGCAGAGGAGAAGGAACCGCTCAAGGGCAGAGTCAGTGTGGAGGAGGGTGGCTGTGAAGGTGTAAGGGAGAAAGTGGATGAAGACGATGCACTGGAAGGGGAAAGAGGAGAAGGAGGGTGGCTTGTCTTTTGGGTGCTGCTTTTCCTCAGGTGTTCTTGCCATAGCTGTTTGTGCCTTTTCTCCAGGTGCCTTCGTAAAGCACTTGTCCCTACGTGAGAGTTGGCCTTTCCACAGCTCAATTTTTGCTGGCAGAGAGAACATAGGGCTTTGCTCCGATCTGAGACACACATGTTAAAAAATTTCCAAACCGCTGAGCCCCCCTGGGGTGATGGCGCTACGGTGGCATCAGCAGCTGCCGATGAAGGGCATGTTGGCTGGGTGTCAATAGCTGGCGATACATGGCACCGGACACTGCCCCCAGCTGTTTCTGAGGATGAGCTTCATCTGCTTCTATCATAAAATCGTCTCCTCCTACTCCTCTCTGACTTCCCCTCTGAACTGTCCCCCTGGTCATCTCCTCTACTGGGAACATACGTGGCATCCGTATAATCGTCATCATAATCCTCCTGCCCAGCTTCACTTTCCTCAGACACCTCCACAACTGCACCAACTTCAGGTGGTTCATCATCCCCCTCCTCACACGTTACGTCCATACTATTGCCACCTAACTCAGACGTATGAGGTGGTGAACCTGCGCCTTCTTCTTGTTGTTGCAGTAGTGGCTGTGAATCAGTGATTTCATCACCACCACCACCAAATAACTCCTGCGAAGTGTCAAATGCAGCGGATGTGGTGCTTGTACTAGTGCTGGTGGCACTGGATGCGGGAGATGAGGTGTTCTGTGTTAAATACTCAACCACGTCCTCACAATTTTGGGAAGTGATGGCACGTGCCTTCTTCTGAGCACTGTACTTTGGGCCAGGTCCGCACGAAATCACAGCAACACCACCTCGCACAGACCTGCCGGTGCCAGGTGGCCTTCCTCTGGGTCTGCCTCTACCTCTTCCTCTACCTGGTTTGTTCATTTTGTCCATCTCGGGGGGATGCTAGGTATATGCAGTGAGCTGGGTTCACTCAACACAACAGGTAGTTATATGCAATGAGGTGGGTTCACTGAACAATAAAGGTAATTATGCAGTGAAGTGGGTTCACTCAACAGTAAAGGTAGTTATATGCAGTGAGCTGGGTTCACTCAACACAACAGGTAGTTATATGCAGTGAGGTGGGTTCACTCAACACAACAGGTAGTTATATGCAGTGAGGTGGGTTCACTCAACACAACAGGTAGTTAGATGCAGTGAGCTTTGTTCATTCAACAGAAAGCTAGGTAAATGCAGTGATGAGATGGGTTAAGTAAACACAACAGGTACTGGGTATATGCAGTACTGGGTAGTACAATGTGCACCTGTCACACACACAGTATGAATTAGCAAGCCTGTGTCTGCAACAAAAGTGTCAGTTTGACACACACACACACACACACACACACACACACACAAAAGAACAGGATTAGCTCTGAAAAGAGCTGTTGAGGGGTGCTATAAAAGCAATAATAATCAGCCAGGAGCAAGCTAAGCAGCCAAGAACCTAACTAATCTGTCCCTAGGAGAACAATCTGCAGCAGCTCGCCCTAGTCTGTCTAATAGCAGGCAGACGAGTGACTCTAATGGCCGGCGAGCATACCTTATATAAGGGGGGGTGGGGCTCCAGGGCTTAGTGTAGCCTGAATGGCTACAATGTGCCTGCTGACTGTGATGCAGATGGTCAAAGTTGACCCTTATAGTGCATTATGGGGCGAATCGAAC
Organism: Hyperolius riggenbachi; assembly: GCF_040937935.1. Classification (NCBI taxonomy): domain Eukaryota; kingdom Metazoa; phylum Chordata; class Amphibia; order Anura; family Hyperoliidae; genus Hyperolius; species Hyperolius riggenbachi. The sequence goes on from NC_090650.1 coordinate 419,310,249, forward strand.
TTCCGCAAAAGTTTGCCAACCACTAAAGTTCGCCGGCGAACCGTTCGCTACACCTCTAAACCAGAGACGAACCTAGATGGGAAAATGAAAAAGCTGTTTGTCGGCAGATTCGGTAGGGTCTAGCGCGGCACAGCGGGGACTGAGAGCCGAGCGTAGGTCACACAGAGGCATGTCCTTCAGATGGGAACATACCTCTGTGTCCCTTTTTTACATTTAAAACAAAGTCGGGTGCACTTTAAGAAAATAATTCACCCACGTCAGAGTTGGGGGAGGGAATTTGCATGTTTCACTCAATACAAAGAAGGTGCATTTCAAGGGTTTTCTGAGGCAGCGTGTTGTACTCTACAAGCCTCCAGAGAGACTACTGAAAGAAGGAACTAGGACAGCTTAAATGGCACATACTGGTTTCTGTCTTCCCTTCACACAAGCAAGAGAACACTTTAACGTGTGGCTCTGGACCGCAGTGTGGGTGCCGTGCCACCATCAAACCATTCACTGATAACAAAATGTGTGTCACTTCTTTTTGGAAGCAGTTTAATGGGTAATTGAACTTTTAAAGTGAACCCGAGGCGAGAGTGATATGGAGGCTGCCATGTTTATTTCCTGTTAAGCAATACCAGTTGCCTGGCCACCCTGCTGATCCTCTGACTTTAATACATTTAGCCATAGACCCTGAACAAGCATGCAGCAGATTAGGTGTTTCTGACATTATTGTCAGGTCTGACAAGATTAGCTGTATGCTTGTTTCTGGTGTTATTCAGACACTCCTGCAGCCAAGCAGACCAGCAGGACTGCCAAGCAACTGGTATTATTTAAAAGGAAGTAAATATGGCAGCCTCCATATCACTCTCACCTTGGGTTCACTTTAAGTCATTCTTCACAGAAGAGCAATTAACAGAGTAATTTTTCATTGTAATGCTATCAGCAATCCTGCTCCCTTCCCCCTACAGACACTTTGCCCCCCGGGTGCCTTGTCCAATGTAATGGTATCAGCAATTATGTGCCCTTCTACCTACAGACACTTTGCCCCAGGTGCCTTATTCCATATAAACTAATGATCTTTTCTGCTCCCTTCCCACTATTGACACTTTGCCCTGGGTGCCTTCAGGATTCAGTGTGACTGTAAGCTAAGGAGAAAACGCTTTCTTCACTGTAAGTTTTCTGAATGAATTTGATATAATACATACCTTGTACTCTGAGCTTGGGTGGACTTGTGATTTTACACAGATGACATTACTTTTGGATTTGCTAATTTCTGGATCAGGATGCAGAATTGGATCTGGATCTGGATCAGAATTCATTCTCCTGGGCTCTGGAAGGGTAGCCATAGACTTGAAGCTGTAGTCTGCAGATAGTAATCTAACCAGCACCCATGGGTGGCCTGCCACCTGCAGATTAAGTCCTTAAACTGCGCAGAGAAATGTTATTATCACCATCAGCATCAAAAAAAGTTGTCCTGTATGCGATAATCTTTTTTCCCACTTTCTATTCCCACTAACAGAAATTGTTACAGGATTAGCTTTCGTGAGTCACTCTCTTCATCAGATCATCCGAATTTATCTAATCCTGTAATCATTTTTGCTGGTGTGAAAAAAAAAGAACTCAATCTTTATTGAAGCTAATTGTGCAGTAATAGAGCTGCAATCATCTTATCTATTCACCAACAGCATGATTATCGTAGTTATACAACATTCTCCCAATGCTCAGGAAAAAGCAATCCATCCTCATGGATCAGGTTTTGATCTACTTCCGACAGCTGATTGGATGTTTCAGCTGACCAAAGTCCCATGTTTGTAGGTAACTGTGGAAGTCACTGAACCCAGGCAAGGTGAATAGAACCCGGAACAACTGATTCTACCTTTGTTTTCAGACACTTTAACAGATAATAGAACCTTACACCAGATATCAGAATTACATGCAGAGTTTAGATAAGCCCAGTAGGGTGAAAGAAACTCCTTTGAAGGGAACTGAGCGTAATTTTAACTTCCAGGGCAGCTCAATAGCACATTAAAAAACAACTTTAATTTTACCTCATCTTTTTACATTTAAGGGTTAATTACAGGCAGTATTCTTCTACTTCCTCTACTTACTTCAGTCCGCAAGCCATCCATCCACAAGCCACAGAAAATGGAAGGCAGATCAGGACTCTTCTAATTAGACTTAATTGCCCAGAAGCTGAGATCAAACAAACCTCTTCAGCATTAGGGAGGAGGGGTACAGGCACACTGTTCTTCAAACAGATAAGATAAGTCACACTTGATGAACTTCACACCAACCCTGGATAATGGCAGTGAAAATGGAGCGGAGGTAGGACATGGGCCAGAGAAGCTGGCATTTTGGCCCCTTGACACCCATTAGGCCCCAGGCACTTGCTTACGTTCCCCTGTGTATGATCCTGTTTTAAATGGATTAGTCTAAAACCTGTTAGATTTTTACTTAAGAACATAAGATAAAAGTGTCCACATGTTACAATATTTCCTTTAATTGCACGTATGAAACAAAATCCTTGCAATTAGTTTCCATAAGCTAATGGACAGCATACTGATTACATTACCCCCCCCCCCCTAGCGGCCGAACTCCCGCAAATGGCAAGAGACCAATTGAGGGGAATTACTAATGCAGCTTCCTAGCTGTCAGTCAGTCGCGAGATGAAGAATCATTAAACAGGTAGTTCAGGCAAACGGTGTCAGTCCCGGGGAGACGGCGCAGCATTTGCATGTGTAATTAGCCTAAATTTGCCGATTTCCGGCGGCTGGAGCTGTACAGAGAGGCCGGCTGCCGCGGCGACCCCACCAGATAAATTCATCAAGTGCGGCTGAAAACAGGCCCAGGGATGAAACAGCCACATCTCATTAGCAGCGCAAACAAAGCCAGCAGCGATGCTCTATGCCCATAATGAGTTTTCCTAACTCTTACCCAGAGATCTTCCTCCGAAGCGTCAATCTTAACCCTCTTCAAGGCAAAGCGTCGCTTCTGTGTGCCAATCAAACCTCCGCGTAACTTTTCACAGAGTTCTTAGCGCCGGTTACTCTTTCATGCTCACTAAAACTGTCTACTTTGCTTTCCAAGAAGTTTGCTGTTTCATGCGTCTTTGTCCATAAAGTCACATTATTTTTTTACGAGCCTTTAGTGAACCTGAAGAATCTAAAAAAGATACTTCAGGTTTCCTTTAAAGTGTATCTGAGATCTTAATTATGGGTGTATTTATACTTACCTGGGGCTTCCCTCCCTATCCTCTCCGACCACTCGCCGACGGTCACCTGGACAGTCGCGGCCAGTCATGCACTTTTGCCCGGCTGGGCACACACCCTCATCGAGCTTCCACACCCAGGAGCGTCCTGCGCCTGCGCACTACTACTTGAAATTTCAAAAGACGTCCCCACTGTTCCCCCTGTTACACCTCTGCCTGCAAGCTTTACATTTACATTTTCAAAGAACTGAAGTGAATCAGAGGATGCTCAGGGATGAGTATTTGGGGGAAGTTTTCAAGACATTGAATTTTGGTTAAAATTGAGTGTGGTTAAATCGTTCTTAAAACCGAGACTCCTCTGACCAATAATGCATTACTGCTTTTAGTGTTCCCATTTCTTGCGAAGAGCGGAAAGGTAAATCAGTTGCCTGACGAAGGGAGGAGGCGATTTCGGAAAGCTAGTCCTTCAAGAAATGACTGTATAGTAAGTGCAAATAAAAGCAGTATCTCCCTCTCTCTCACACACAGAGGACTTCACTTTTTTGATGCTATAAAGGGACTTCAGTCATCTATCTGTTAAAATAGAGATATTTATCAGTTTACACATCTCTGCGTCTCGCTGACCCTCCAACCGCCGCCTCACAGTGCTGCAGCCACTCGACGCTCCGCGGATCCACTTCTGCAGTCGCACATAGCGACGAGAGTGCTAAACTGCGTCCCTACCCGCCCCATATATGTCCTCTGCACGGCGTCTCGTGTTTCTAAGAATTTCAATACTCTCTGGTTTCCTGGGAGGGTGTCAGTGAGATTTCCTGGAAGATAGCGGTAAACAGCCCTGAAGAGGCCTACAAAGCAGCTCTCTCCGCAGTGCAACAGCTTTTGAGACCTTTTTTTGAGAAACTTAAAGAGGTACTGTAGGGACATATTGTATAGTTACTGTGACCAGATATTTCTGGGCCTAACCTAGGACTGGAATGGAGCCGGTAGCAGAGGTGTAGTGAGATAGAGGGGCAGGGGCGTGACTACAAGGGAGAAGCCCCTGCAACCACACAGGGACACAGAATTTTAAGGCAGCCACAACTACTACTTTACTCCCAACTGTCCCTCTTTTGAAGGGACAATGTCTCTTTGGGAACCAAATTCTGCTGTCCCTCTTTCTCCCTTATTTGTCCCTCTTTCAAGATTAATGTACCGATTTGTGTTTATATATGTGTTTTTCTCCTAAAAATATGTTTCAAGAACAAGAGACACCCATGCTAACCTAGAAGTAAAAAACACATATATAAATTGATAAATACTAGTTCTACTTACATAACAGATGTATTGTGCTATCCACATAATGATTCCTGTGCATTTTATAAAGGAAAAGCAGAAAATCCTATTCTAGGCAGTGGCCATCTTGCCAAGCTAATGCTGACATCATATCCTCCCTGACTCTTGTTTCCCCCTCCCTTCTCTTGCTCATTGTGTATTCATTAGCTGCCCTCCTCCCAGAGTCTTCAGACACTCCCACTGAGGTGTATACTAACAACTGCACTGTCTTTTTTTATTTACACATCCAATCACTGAGTCACCTCAGCCTTGCTTGTAAACACAAGTAATTAGAAGGTGTTTCTGACAAGCAGCTAATCAGGGAAATAAATTGAAGAGGAGGAATATATTATAGATAAAAAGAACTCCCAGCATTCAACTCTTTGGCACTGTTTGGCACTAGGGGCAGTGCTCCTAAAGTATGTGATAACTACAAACCATAACAGCAGAAAAAGTTTTGCAAGTTTTGAATGCAGGATTAGCATCTTTATCACTTAATACACTCAGACCAGTTGCTGTTGAAATTTGATTTTTATGGTGTCAATACCGCTTTAACTGACGCTAAACTTTATTCCCATAAATTAAATTGATATACTGTATATTCTGGCATATAAGACTACTTTTTAACCCTTGAAAATCTTCTGAAAAGTCAGGAGTCGTCTTATACACCGGGTGTCTTTGATGCCGGATGATACAGGATGCTGATACGTGATGCGCATACAGGACATGCTGATGTTTACCCGATGCTGATACGTGATGAGCATACGCGACATGCTGATGATTAATTACCGGGTGCTGGAGATTTGGCGGTCGCCGCATATGCTGAGGGAGAGCTCACCGCTCATGCTGCAAGGTCTGGGAGGCCCAAGGTATTGAAGAAAGAGATCGCACTGTGCCCATAAAACACGCCTCTTCCACCCGTCTGGCCCGCCCTATCCTGTTACCGGCTCTCAGATCTCGCTGCTGAGGACTGCAGTGAAGCGGCGCAGGCGCACATGTGCGAGATCTGAGAGGCAGAGAAGGAGGTAAATAGGACACAAGGGCGGGGCCAGGAGGGTGAAAGAGGCGTGTTTTATGGGCACAGCGCGATCTATTCTTCCATACTGCTCTGATAAACAGGGAGACAAGGAGAGCTGACCAATCCACTTAGAGAGAGGGAGAGTTGACCAATCCAACCAGTCAATGCCCTGTATACTGTTATATGATCGGTACCACATACAGTACAGCACCAGTATCTGTTCATACATAGCACCAGTATATGATGTTTGTATAATTTTTATATGGTGTGTGTTGGCGAGTATATCCCAAACTCTACATTTTAACTGGAAAAATAGGGTGGGGGGGAAGGGGGTCGTCTTGTACGCCCAGTCGTCTTATACGCTGGAATACACGGTATTTCTTATTTTTAAATGTTAAAATGAAGAAAAAGTAGTGCTGATAGACAGGACCAGTGAAGTTTGAATAATAAAACTACATCTTTTGATTCTGAACTCTTGTGATATGCATGGGGAGGGGTGTGGTGGGGGTGTGGTTAGAGATGTGGCAGGGGCGTGTCTTAAAGTGCCCCTCCTTCTTATCTCAAAAAATGTTGAGGTATGTAAAGGGGTCCATCCTCCAGATTAGGTGTTTTTGTGGCTACACTTGTTATGGGCGTGAAGATTGTGACGCCCACACTTGTTTCACAACCCTTGCAAGCTGGTCCCCAGGCTGTATGGGTCACCAAGGGCCCTTGCACTCAGGGTTTGCAAGAAGCACAGCTTGGTCAGTGGCTGGAGGGAATGACCTGAGTTTGATTGTAATGTTTGTCTGAAAAGGTGAATTTTGCACTAATAGGTTTTATGGGTTATAGAGTTACACCTGTGCTTAGGGGGGGAATTCCAGATGATGAGAGAAGATTGTAAGAAGTCTTGTACATGCAAAGATGCGGAGGTGATTCCAGTGAAGGATACAAAATTGTGTGCAGAGGATGCTGCTGTTGTGAAGAGGTACATGGAGAAGGCGGAATGTGGAGAGGTTTGTCAGTTAGAACTAGTTAATCCTCTGGCTAATTGGCAGCTAGTGAAGAGCTTGTCAGAGAGGAACGGCAGTTAAAGAGGAACTCCAGTGAAAATAATGTAGTAAAAAAAGTGCTTCATTTTTTACCATAATTATGTATAAATGATTTAGTCAGTGTTTGCTCATTGTAAAATCTTTCCTCTCCCCGATTTACATTCTGACATTTATTACATAGTGACATTGTTACTGTGGGCAGGTTATGTAGCTGCTGCTAGCTGTTTTGGCTGTTAGAGACAGCTGTAAACAGCTAATTCCTGTCTGTGAACATTGTTACATTGTGGCAGTTTGCCCAGAGTACCGCGGTACTCAGAGCTTCTTGTGGGAGGGGTTTCAGCACAAAATCAGTCATACAGCGCCCCCTGATGGTCTGTTTGTGAAAAGCAATACATTTCTCATGTAAAAGGGGGTATCAGCTACTGATTGGGATAAAGTTCAATTCTTGGTCGGAGTTTCTCTTTAAGGAGAAGCGAGGTGAAGGAGTCTACAGGGCCAGTTCTAAAGTGTATGTCACCTGATGCCACCTTAAACTCCTTTACGAATGGAGCTCTGCTGATTGAGAAGGGTAAGGAGTTCCAAAGGATAGGAGCAGCATGACAGAAGGCTTTGGTTTCTAAAGTTTTGAGGTAGATTCCTTTTGACCTGAGGTCTGGTGCAATTGCAACGAATCAGATTACCAGATCCTAAATCATGCAAGGTCTGGAATGCTTACTGGCCAATCCTGAAGCAGATTCTCCATGCGGCAAAGAAACCAGCTTACTGATTACTAAATCAGCCTTTAAAGGGCAATAAAGCATCTGCAACAAAGAAATACCGTATAGATTTTGTTTTAGAGTGCCCCTTAATTCAGCTGTAACCGGTGTTCTTTCAATATCATTTCTGGGGATAATCGTGGCAATTAGCAGCAGCTGGGTGTGCGGTGAAGGGGAAGACAGCTATTGTGTCGGGAGAAAAGGGGGCGGTGCTATAATGTAAGCCTCTCCACTCATCCTATAACTGCCTATTATGCAAATGAATGGCTGCATCGGCGCTGAATATAGGCTGTCTATACTGCTCACTGAACCGTCTGCAATGGGCTGCATACTATACATGATATCAGGGGGTGACTTCCTAAAGGCTGGGAACCTAAGGTGAGCGGGATCTGAAGACATGTTTATTTCCTTTTAATCAACACGAATTGCCTGGCAGTCCTGCTAATCCTCTGCTTCTAGTACTTCTAGCCATAGACCCTGAACAAGCATGGAGATCAGATGTTTCTGACTGAAGTCTGACTAGATTAGCTGCATGCTTGTTTCAGGTGTGTGATTCCGTTTCTACTGAGGCCAGAATGATCAGCAGCAGTGATGCTCAAATCCGAACTTTGGGTGAATCCGGATAGTTCTATCCGGATTTCACCCAGATACCTGTGTGGGGTGGGCGGGGCGGTCAAGCTTAACTGGCCTGACGTCTTCTTCGATCCGTCCCTCGGTGCCTCCCACAATGCGGTCCAAGCGGTGGTCACATGATTACAAACACTTCCTCTTTCCGGGTTGAAGGAGGAAGACTGTTTGTAGTCACGTGACACGCGTGGAGCGCATCGTGGGAGGCGCCGAGGGACGGACAAAGAAGATGTCAGACAGGTAAGATTGACCCCCGCCCACCCCGCACGGGTATCTGGGTGAAATCTGGATAGCAACTATCTGGATTCACCCAAAGTTTGGATTTGAGCAGGACTAATCAGCGGGATGCCAGGCAACTGGTATTGTTTAAGGCTAGGTCCACACTAGACACAGTTGCAGGACGGACACTGCAGTCCGGATCCGGGGAAGATTAGGGGAAGTACCCACCGTACTGTAAACTGATGAAAGTGCATCAGTTTTGCATCAGTTTCCGTTCAGGTTTTTCCCTGAAAACGTCTCTATCATTAGGAAGGAGTGGGAGGATTTTTTGGGCCAATCATAAAGCTCAGGCTATCCGTTTTCACATCAGTTTTTTGCCTGTGGAGCTGGAGATGCGTTTTCTCATTACTTTCACTACCCCCTGCGTGTATCCGTGGTCCTGATCCGTTGCGTGAAAATGCAGCAGATCCGGACCTTCCGTTCAGGTTTTGAAAATTGGTCCCCGCAAACGCAGACGGATCCGTTTTTTACTTGGGTGAGGCTGGCTGCTATTTTCAACATTAGTATCCGGGACTCCGTTTTTCATCAGGTTTGAAAAACGCAGCCACGGATACGTTTCCGGACCTAGTGTGGACCAGCTCTAACAGGAAATATACATATGGCAGCCTCCATATTCTGCTCACTTCATGTTACCTTGAAATAAATTAGAGAACCCAGACTGGGATTTTCTCTGTAGTTAGGTGGATTATTCAAATAAAGCGTTCTACCTTCTGCCGCCGCGTTCAGCTGTGACAGTGAGAACTTTTTTCTTAATTATTTCATCTTGTCCTAGATTTACTAAAATATGCAGTTTCCCAAACTGTTCCACCTCTACTCGCCTCCCCATTGCAGAAAGGAAATAAAGTATATTTGATATAAAATATATACTGTATGTAATCTAAATTAAAGGACCACTATCAAAATAAAAATTAAAGATTGCTCAGCAAGCTCATGGTGAACCAAACTTCTGTTTTGAAAAAAATAAAAATGTGAAATACATACATTTCAATACATTTGTTCTAGAGTAAAATGCACTATGCATTATTTTTTCCCTATGTTGCTGTCACTTACAGTTAGTAGTAAAAGTCTGACAGATCTGACTGGTTTTAGACTAGTCCACCTCTTCATGGAGTATTCTCGTTTTTTGTATTTCTAAAAGCACTTACTAAAGGCAGTTGCTCAATCTAGCTGCCAAAATGGTGGCGTGCAGGTGAGTAGGGAGGCTGGCATCCTTGTATGGATTATTTCCAAGGAGTGCTTTTGCAAGGAATATAGGCGATTCTGAGAATACCCCATGAGGAGATGAACCAGTGCAAAACTAGAGCCATTTTTACTTTACATTAAAGGTGTGTTTTTTTTTTTAGCAAACCTCAATCAGATTAAAAGAAAAGATTGTATTAATCGACCCACAGCATCAAAGAATCCGACTTGCAATCATTTCTAAACCAGTTACAATCAAACCTATGAGCAAAATCTGTCATGGCAAAAAGATACTTACCTAGAGGCTTCCAAGTTCCCATTGTCAGATATGTTCTTGTGGACACGCCCCTGCCCCCCCCCCCCTTTCCCCACCACCACCACCACCATGTACAAGCGCAGCCATTCTGGGCATAATTAGCAAAAGCAAGGCTGAACTTGCGCAGGCGCAGTATGTCCATTCTCATTCATGAAGGGGCGTGCAGTCGCCAACTGCCAGAGGGTCCTGGCCAGCAACTGTGGGGTTGAGGAAGACATGGGTCCAGAGGCTTCGCTCTACCTAGGTAAGTATAACTTTTTGTACAGATTTGCATTAAAGAGGACCTGTAGTGAAAATAACATAATTAATAAAATTGCTTATTCTTTACAATATGAATTTGTAGATTATTTAGTCAGTGTTTGCTCATTGTAAAAGCTTTACTCTCTCTGATTTACTTTCTGAAATGTATCACTGGTGGTAACATCTTTAGTTCTGCCAGGTGATCTATACAGAATGTTTGTTACTGCAATTTCTATGCACAGATGGAGATGCTGGTTGCTTGGCAGCTGAAAAAAAAATTGTTATTTCCCACAATGCAATGAGGTTCACAGACAGCAAACTGACAGGACCATGGTCATGACATCACACGGTGGGAGGGGTTTCACCACAATATCAGCCATACAGACCCCCCAATGATCTATTCTAGAAAAGGTAAATATTTTGTATGGGAAAAGGAGTATCAGCTGCTGATTGGGAGGACGTTCAATCTTTGGTTACTGTTCCTCTTTAAAGAGGAACCATCGCAAAAATCTTAAAATTTAAAACACATACAAATAAGAAGTTCGTTTCTCCCAGAGTAAAATGAGCCATAAATTACTTTTCTCCTATGTCGCTGTCACTTACAGTAAGTAGTAGAAATCTGACATTACCGACAGGTTTTGGGCTAGTCCATCTCTTCATAGGGGATTCTCAGCATGGCCTTTATTCTTTATACAGACACTCCCTGAAAAGGATTAATACAAAGATGCTGGCCAATCTCCCTGCCCGCTGTACACTATTTTGCCAGTTGGACAGAGAAACTGCCATTCCCTAAGTGCTTTTAAAAATAAAGAAAACCCTGAGAACCCCCCTATGAGAAGATGGGCTAGTCCAAAATCTGTCAGTAGTGTCAGATTTCTACTACTTACTCTGACAGCAACATAGGAGAAAGGTAATTTATGGCTCATTTTACTCTGGGGAAAATGTACTTCTTATTTGTATACGTTTTAAATTTTAAGATTTTCGTGACCGTACCTCTTTAACTATGATTATTGTCGGAGTAGATTGAGGCAGCTGGGCCGGGTAAGGCGGGAGATTTGGTGAGCGCAGTTGCCGGCACTCTGCCTCGCTTGGCGATGAGAACAATGAATGTTGTGATTCGTTTCACAACTACTTATCTCCGCGAAACAGAATTTTCTGCATTATTGAACCTGAAATCAAAGTGAAGAAATTGACTTGAAGTGCTGGATGACATGCGAGTGATATTGTCAGTAACTCGACCATCACGCTGTGCTCTGAATGCACAAAAACAGCAGCAATGTCACTGCCAGTTGTAGCTGCCTTGTGTATTTATCATTTGCCATTTGAAAAACACATAAAAAAAATCCTTATGGTTTTCTTTGAGCCGTAGAGTTCCAAGACATCCCTCTGCAGAGAAAAAAAACCAATTAATATCTTTCTAATTATCCAAATGAAAACTGAAGTTGCTTTAACTTACCCTTTACCTGTCCCCTCCATCCCTTTCCACATTCGCTTTGGCATGTGAGCTGCTCCTCGGACTTCAATGTTGTCCAGATTCCCATCAATCACATTCAGCTAGTGTGGAAGCTGACGTTTTACATCATAATTTAATATCTTGTTCAATTATGTAAACACGCCACACTGGTATGCCCAGCTACTGCAGTTTTCTATATTTGTGCTTTGCACACAGAAGCTCTAGTCTCAAGTTTTATCTCCTGCATTCAGAGATCAAAGAACAAACTCATAGCCTGGAGAGTTTAATACGATACGATATTATAGATAATATGATAATAGATAAGGCCTCTAGAGTTAAAGGACACCGGAGGCGAAAATAAACTAATGAAATAAACAATTGTATCTATCCTCCTTCTCCTAAAAATGACTTTTTAAGATATTCAACAGTTTTATTTTGTGTTTTAATCTACTTCTTAAGTTTTAACTGTTTTATTGTTTTTGCTCAATGACACATTCATTGAAGTATGCCAGAGCTAAAATCTATGAACTATTAAACCTTTTTATCTCTTTCCTGCTCTCAGAAGCCATTTTCTGCTAGGAAAAAGAAATATAGTTGGAATTTCTTACCACTGTAGTCACTTCCTGTCTGAGTCAGGACTGAGTACTTGACATTCCTGATATTTAACTCTTTCAGGCAGAGAAAGAAAAAAAAGGAACACCACATAGTTATTAGTGTGCTAGGCACTGTACATACACGTTTATCTCATCATGTCACATGTCACCTCGGGTATCATTTAAGGAAATTAAAGCTATTATCCATTTCAGGGATTTTTCTTTAAACAAGACTCCTATTGCAATTGTGCACTGAGCAGTACCACTCAGCAACGCTCTGCAGCGTCAGCGTCCCCAGAAGCACTTCCATCCACCGCGGGTACTGTGTCCTGTTTCATTGACATTAATGGCCACTGTGATGAGGGAGCGGCGGGGGAGAGTACCGCAACGCCCTAGTCTGATAAGAGCCCGAATGATTACTCTTGCAGAAACAGGAGAAGTTGTGACTGGGCACACCATCCAAAAGTAGGGTGCTTGGTATTGTGGTATAGGCAGACCACCAAAGATAAATCCAATATTCAAATATACCAGCACTCCAGTTTTTTCAAAGAATCACGCTAGGTCATTACAGTGGATATGTTAGCTCAATAAAAGAGCGTGATTCTTTGAAAAAACTGGAGTGCTGGTATATTTGAATATCGAATGATTACTCTGACTCCGCTGCATTCTCCTAGCAAAACGGCACCGGAAAATTTGGGCGCACCATGCGCCGCCATAGGATGTAATGTGAATTATGGCTAGAACGATGCTCAGTAATTTGGGCGTCGTGAAAAGTCAGAGCCCTACTTACTTTAACCTCCCCGGCGTTCTATTGAGATCGCCAGGGAGGCTGCGGGAGGGTTTTTTTTTAATTAAAAAAAAACTATTTCATGCAGCCAACTGAAAGTTGGCTGCATGAAAGCCCACTAGAGGGCGCTCCGGAGGCGTTCTTCCGATCGCCTCCGGCGCCCATAATAAACAAGGAAGGCCGCAATGAGCGGCCTTCCTTGTTTTGCTTAGATCGTCGCCATGGCGACGAGCGGAGTGACGTCATGGACGTCAGCCGACGTCCTGACGTCAGCCGCCTCCGATCCAGCCCTTAGCGCTGGCCGGAACTTTTTGTTCCGGCTGCGCAGGGCTCAGGCGGCTAGGGGGGCCCTCTTTCGCCGCTGCTCGCGGCGAATCGCCGCAGAGCGGCGGCGATCAGGCAGCACACGCGGCTGGCAAAGTGCCGGCTGCGTGTGCTGCACTTTATTTGATAAAAATCGGCCCAGCAGGGCCTGAGCGGCAGCCTCCGGCGGTGATGGACGAGCTGAGCTCGTCCATACCGCTCAGGAGGTTAAAAGCAGAGTCATTTGGCTGCCAGTAATAGCTAGCAGCCGAATTACATCTTTGTCCATGGCAGCCTGGAGGAGGGATAGTAATTAACGCCATTTATGCAGGAGCAGGTTGAGCCATTTATCAGCTTTACCCTGTGCCTAAAATTTCCCGGCGACGTTTTTTCATGTATGCTTTTCCTAGTAGCAGTGCTATTTGGAGGGATTGCTTCTCCTTTTACTGCATCAGTTCTCTGTTGGACACAGGTCTACACTTCCCATGATTCTGAAATGTTAATGTTATTGTTAGTTGTAACAATAGACCCTGCAAGGGATGCAGTTGCAAGGGGGCCCAGAAGCTGCAGGTGGCCCGAAGGGTGAGGAGTTTCTTTTCCCTGTCCTGAGAGACTGACAACTAAGGGCTCAGGAAGAAAAACTTTATGCTCTCTGCCCAATTGTTCTGAAGACTGCATCTGCTCAGCCACAGATAAGGAATCATACAACTTTTATAGGCAAAGATTTGTAGACAGTCCCTATTCAGTGTGCAGCAGGCTCTTCTGTACATTGCCCCGCCCCCATCCTCTCCAGCTCTTCCCCAGGGGATCTGTACTGTAGTGATGCCTGAGGAGTCTGCAGAGTCAGCTCTGCTCCATCAGAGGTGGAAAGAGTCAGTGTAATAAGCTGAGGCTGGGAGCACACTCGTCTGTCATTTTTTGCATGCATTTTCTGCACTGCAGGTGCATCTGTATGTGTGAAAACATGCACATTTATCACAGAAGCTAATGTAATTGATAGAGAAAATGCGTGCAGTGTTTCCCTGCTCTCTGTTTTTATCTGCATGGGGAAAACACATTCAGGTGTGCACTAGCCAACTGAATAACAATGGTTCTCAGTTTACCTGTGCAGAAAGCGAGGGGGGTCCTTGCAAAGTTTCTCAGGGGGGCCCAGTGATTTATAGTTACACCCCTGGTTGCTAATACCTTGCTCTTGGGAAGTGTTAGGAAACAATGGAAGGTTAGCTTAGTGGTTAATCTGAGATTCACTGTAACAACACTAAACCTTGATGGACGATGTCTGTTTATACTTCTATTGGCCATTGTGTGACAATCTTACTGACTACTGTTGTTTTTCCAGCAAAGGAAGTTCAAGAAATGCCCAATTTTTTGCTGCATACCATTTTCTTTGCATTTACTTGCAAGCTGTGGTTAATATAATTTCCCTGGCTAACTTTAATCTTCAATATACTGGCCTGGTAATAATAATGTGTTTGATGAGCTGGTGAGGTCCATCTCATGTCCACAGCTGACCTATGGCGGTTATTGGGTAACCTACTCCTATAAAGCCCTAAGGTGCCTCTCATAGGTTCCTCCAAAGCCAAACCTGCCTTACTTCTTTGTCTCATTAGTAGCTGTTAAGTGAAAAGTTGTTTTATTGCGCTTTGTATTTTGTGTAATAGAGCGTGTTGACCTGTCTTCTGCTGCCTGCCGGCCATGTTTAGTGTTGATGGTGGCCATCAGAAGACAGGACGTACCACTTTCCTTGAGATTATGCCAGAGATCAGCTGAGAAATGTCCTCCACAAACAAACATGTTTCTCAGGACCTTTGTCCCCTTTCTCTCCCCAAACCAGATTTACCAAATCTCATGACCTGGAAGGTTCCAGAGGAGCTTGTAGACAGCTGTCACTTTACCCGCACCTCTCCCAAGTGCAGGAGGTCACCTTGGACGTTGAGAGAGACAGAGAGAGGCCGGGTCCTGTCTACACACCGCCAACTGAAGACACAAATGTTATCCTAGATCCTCGCAGCACTCAATGGTAGACCTCGTTCTCATATTTGTAGAAAGTCCCTTGATTTAAAGTAAATACATTGATGAGATAAACAACTGCACCTACTCCTGAAAATTACTTTTTTTTAGAATCACACAGTTTTATTTATTCATTTTTTTAAACTAAAAAAGTAGGGTTTAATGTTGTCTCATAAGAATGATACAGTCTTTCACACAGTGTTTCAGTGTCCCAAAGCTAAAATATATGAACTATTGGCCTTTATTATCTATCCCTTGCATTTAGAAGCTGTTCTCCACAGGCAAGAATTTCATGGATGTAATTCCTTGTCAATGAGGATTGCGCTATAATCCGAATAGGTTCTAACTGGAGAGAAACTCTCACTTGCATTCCTGAATGGTTAATAAGGATGGTCGGAAAAGCCCCATTTTCAATGTCCCGTTTTTCCAATTTTCTGTGTTTTACATATTTCGTTATTCCGATTTTCAAGGATTTTCCAATTTGTGATGGAAATCGGAAGAATGGAAATCGGAAAAACAAAAAAAAATCAGTTTTGTAATTAGTCTGAAATTAAAATTTTGCTGAAAAATTTAACATTCTCTGATGGGTCCAATGCTTCCGAGTTGATGTGACTGTGATTGGGCTAAAATTACAGAGTTGTGCTAAATCGGATTTCTGTAAAATTCCAATTTCCACATTCCAATCGGAAATTTGGATTTCCCTAGGAAAGGGAAGGGTGGGGCATCAACAGAGGGTGTGGTTATGGTTAGGCATCAGAAGGAAGGTGGGGGTTAGAGTTAGGCATTGGTAGAGGCAGGGGTGTAAACTACAGGGGGGCAGCCGCAGAGTTGTAACGGGGCCCCTACTACTACAATGGTCAATCTACAGGGTCTATCCTTCAGATCAGGCCTTTTTGTGGCTACACTTGTTATGGGCGTGAAGATTATGATGTCCACATGTTGTTTCATGACCCTTGCAAGGTCACAAGTCTAGGGAAAGGGTGTGAACTTTGAGGGGCCACACATCAAAATTTTGCTGGGGGCCCTGTGATGTGTAGTTATGCTCCTGGTAGTGGGAGGACTCTGTGGTTTATTGCCAAATCTGCCAATATTCTACTAACGAGGACACAGGGAGAAATGGGTCATAGACCAGGTTGTTGCCAAGCATTATTGCTCAATATATGCTCATCCCCAATAATTCACAACACACTGTACACTTTCAGACCCGTCAGGCCCATGATGCATCAATCACCGAGGGGGATCCTGAGTTCTGCAGAATGATTTTCAGACACTTTACAGGCCTGTCAGGTCCAGGCATGATGCATCGATCACCGAGGGGGATCCTGAGTTCTGCAGAATGATTTTCAGACACTTTACAGGCCTGTCAGGTCCAGGCATGATGCATCGATCACCGAGGGGGATCCTGAGTTCTGCAGAATGATTATCAGACCCTTTACAGACCTGTCAGGCTCAGGCATGATGCATCGATCATTGAAGGGGATCCTGAGTTCAGCAGAATGATTTACAGACGTATCAGGCCCAGGCATGATGCATCGATTACCAAGGGGGATTCTGAGTCCTGCAAAATGATTTTCAGGCCCTTTACAGACCTGTCAGGCCCAGGCATAATGCATCGATCACCGAAGGGGATCCTGAGTTCTGCAGAATGATTTTCAGGCTCTTTACAGACCTGTCAGGCCCAGGCATAATGCATCGATCACTGAGGGGGATCCTGAGTTCTGCATAATGATTTTCAGACCCTTTACAGACCTGTCAGGCCCAGGCATGATGCATCGATCACCGAAGGGGATCCTGAGTTCTGCAGAATGATTTTCAGGCCCTTTACAGACCTGTCAGGCCCAGGCATAATGCATCGATCACCGAAGGGGATCCTGAGTTCTGCAGAATGATTTTCAGGCTCTTTACAGACCTGTCAGGCTCAGGCATAATGCATCAATCACTGAGGGGGATCCTGAGTTCTGTATAATGATTTTCAGACCCTTTACAGACCTGTCAGGCCCAGGCATGATGCATCGATCACCGAGGGGGATCCTGAGTTCTGCAGAATGATTGAGAAATTTGCCTGTTTCCCCTAAAAGGTCATCTGTCTCTACTGTCTGCCCTGTGCAGATAAAATATGTCCGGCAGAATTATTCAGTCATTCCTGGTCAGGGTGAGGCTGGTATTTGGAAACCACTAGCAGCAGCAATAGAGACTTCACCCTGGGCTGTCTCTGTTATTCTACATGTAGGAGGAAGGCTGACCTAAGAAATTCTCTGCACTGTACAATGTGTGCTGTCAGCATTGAGTCACTATAACTGGAGCTGCCAGGCTAAAGATGATATTTATAACTGTATTAATAATGGTATATGCCGTATGGGCAATGCATTTTATAACAGCCTCCTCTGTGGAGCAACAGCTGTCAGAATGGATCACCTTCAAAACTCTGTGCCTGGCCTACAAATCCATCTATAAGACCTGCCCAATGTACAGTACATCTCTGAACTCATCCACAAACATACACTTGGCAGCCCCCCTCCGATCCTCCAATGACTTGCCCCTGACCGCCCTGCGCATCTCCCACTCCCATGCAAGACATGCAGGACTTCTCAAGAGCTTCCACCACCCTCTGGAACTCCCTTCCATAACCCATCCGGCTCGCCCCATCCTTCGACATATTCAAACACCCTCCATTCTGTACTGAACTTGGCTGGTCAACACATTTATTTTTCTTTTCGCTCCTTCTCTGCTGCTCCCCTCTGTCTTGCTCTTCACTGGCTACCAATTAACAATAGTATCCATTTCAAACTCTCAATCCTAGCCTACGAAGCTCTCCACAATCTCTCTCCCCTGTACCTCTCATCACTAGTTTCCAGATACCAACCCAA